>NC_056729.1:1450349854-1450522354 GCF_019279795.1 Protopterus annectens | reverse complement strand
GGATCACTGAATTATCTGGCACATTTTACGAGGCTACAAAAAGGTTTGATTAAGGAACTATTCAAATCTATTTCTGGAACCAGAACTGCTGAAGCTCAATCTTCATTGGTCTCTCAGTTGGCTACTGTACATGCTATATCCATTTTGTCCATGAGGCTTATCTCAGACACTGCAGAATGTGCCTCAAGGGCTGTGGCTTCAGGTATTTTCATCAGGAGGCATGCCTGGATGTGCCTCTGTGATTCTGCGGAGCCGTTTACGTCATCATTCGTTAATGCCTCTTTTGACAACACTTCTTTGGCCCCACAGTAAAGGACACACACTCCAGGTGTGAAAAGGACAGAAAGACCCTCTTTGCAGTGGGCTTATGTTTTTCGACCCCTCAAAGGACCTTTTCCAGGAATTAATGGGGGAGTCAAAAAATGTGGTTCAGAAAATCTCAGGGTCCTTTCCAGGGCACACGTGGCTGTAGTTCCCCCAGAGGCAGAGGGGGAAGCGATTATGGTAGCCGAGAATGCCTGCAAAACTGGGGGTCTGGGGATTTATTTTCTGATGGACCCTTTCAGTGCTCCTGAATTGAGGCCTGATTGGCCTACCTATTGGCACAGTTGGGCGTCACTTATCTTTGGTCAAAACAGCTTGGCTGGAGAAAACAAAAGACAGTTGGGTGCACAGAATTATTTCCAGAGATTATATAATTCCCTTTTCCCTACATCCTCCATTGTCAAGAAAATTTCCCAATGTCCCACGCAATCAGAAGGAAGCAGCAGCACTAGAAATTCAAAAGCTGCTAAAAATGTCATCCAGGTGGTCCCACCAGACCAAGTGGAATGCGGAACTTACTCAGGATTCCTTTTAGTGCCAAAGAAATCAAGGGACTGGAGACCAATTTTGGATCTCATTGTACTGAACAAGTTGGTTCGACCCATAAAGTTCCAGATGGTCATGGTTCAGTCCATTCTGCCCTTTCTGAGCAAGGATGACCAGATGTGCTCGACAGACCTTCAGGAGGTGTACCATCACATAAAGATGAATAAATAATCCAGAAGGTACTTATGCTTCTGTCTGGGAGCCATTCACTATCAATTCAGAGCCCTGCCCTTTGGTCTCAATACAGTCCCAAGGGTGTTCAAGTGTAAGGCAGTGGTAGCAGCTCACTTCAGACTGCAAGGATTGCGGATGTTTCCATATTTAGACAATTGGCTCATTACCAACTCAACCAGGCATTGACTGATAGAAGCACGAGATCAGGTGTAACGCATCTTGTAATTTATGGTAATTCTAAGATGTGAACAGAAGTCTCATTTACAACCAACCCAGGCATTAGAATTCATAGGAGCATTGTTCAACACACAGTCTATTGTAGTTTCTCTTCCACTATCAGGTGTGCAAACCATAAGGATGCAGGTCAGGAAAATAATTTGCAATATCAGAATTTCAGACTGATTCTACACGTCCTGAGGTTGATGTTAAGGGCAGCAATTTTAGTCCCTTTAGCAGGATTCCACATGAAAATTCTACAATGGATCCTGGCAACACAGTGGTCATTGCTTTCCAACCCATGTCAGCAAAGAGAAGAATAACCCAAGTATGCAAACAGTACCTTTCCTGGTAGATGCAATCACAGCAGTTGTTACAAGGTGATGCTTTCATCTTCCCTCAGCCCAAGGCCATAGTGACCACGGACACTTCCTAGATTGGGTGGGGGGGGGCACTTCCTGGGGAAGACAGTCCAAGACTCTTGGTCCTCTATAGAGACCAACTTGCATGTCAGTGTTCTGGAGATGAGAGCAGTGCCCTTAGCATTGCAGACATTCCAGAACTCTCTTCCTCTTGGAATTATTGCAGTCCAGACAGACAACATGTCAGTAGTTTGGTATATTAACAAGCAAGGTTGAACCAGATCTTATCACCAGTGTCAAGAAGCCTTCAGAGTGTGGCAGTGAGTGATCCCTTTCAACCACTTTCTAATAGCAATGCATGTTCCAGGGAAATCCATGTGATAGCAGACAAACTGAGCAGTTCCACCTTACTACCTCATGAGTGGTCTCCCAACAACAAGGTGACAGAAAGATTTTCAGTTGGTGAGGCCAACCTTGCTGTGATCTTTTTGCATCTCATCAGTAAGCTGGAATCCATGCTCTCTCACACCACAATCAGTACTCCTGACAAAGAGGATATGGCCAGTACAAGCACCACACCACCCACATCACAGAGCCACACACCCACCTTTGCAGGGGTCCTTAACAAAAACTTACGTAAACAACAGAGACCCCCTTGAAACACATTCACAAACATTCCACACACAATGCCAATCACATCGCACAAAGTAGTCAACACACCACTCTCTCTCAAACACAGCCCAATAGGCATAACAGTAAACCAAACATACTAGTCATTGTCAACTCAATAGTGAGACATACTGATGTCCCCCTCAACAGGCTCAACAAGGAGAAGGTCACGGTCAACTGTTTGTCAGGCGATAGAATCCGCCACATCACACATGCACTTAAGTCTCTCCACAACAGGTACAAATATGAATCTGTCATTGTCCATGTTGTTGTGAATGACTTGAAACGTACCTCCCTGGACTATATGAAGAGAGACATGATTGAGCTCTCAGAATATGCGTTCCAGGCAGGTGTGACCCTAGCCCTGAGCAGCATCCTACCTTCACCAAGAATGATACCACAATACCAACAAGAAATGATTGACTTCAACAATTGGCTTAAGTTGTGGTGTCTTTCTAAGGGGATCCAGTGTCTGTCTCTCTGGGATAACATTGTTGACAGGCCTCATTGCTTTGCCAGAGATGGCCTCCACCTGTCACTCCTGGGGTTCTGGATCTTGGCCAAGGCTTTTGCCTCCCCCATTGTGCCTGTGGAGAGCACCCCCGCCTTACCGGGCTGTACCTCATTCTACACTTTCCAACCCCATAATGAGGTTGGAAAGACTAAGGGTGGTGGAGTTTCTGTCTTCATTAAAGGCAGGCACACCTCCAGACTGGTTTACCAGCATGATGCACTGGAATTACTCCAGGTGCAACTAACAGTGGGCAAGACACCCATCCAAGTTATAGCCAGCTATAGACCCCTCCCTTCGTGTCTGAGGACACCCACTCCTCCTAGCTGGACCTACTTGACTCAGTTAAGGTACTCCCCCAACACCCTGATCTTTGGTGACTTCAACTACCCCACCATAGACTGGGTGAACAATTCCTGCAGTAATGCACTCACCCAACAATTCCTTGACTTTATCAGCTCTAACACAGTAGACCAGCTGGTCTCATCCCCCACAAGGGGAGATAACATACTGGACTTTGTTCTCACCAACATGGGTGACCACTGCACCACTCCCATAGTATGTTCTTCCCTGGTGAGATCAGATTATCAGTCTGTCTCATTCAAAGTTTCTGTCTCACCCAACCACTTCCCAGCCATAAACAAGCTAAAAAAACTTCTCAAAAGCTGACTACACTCTCCTAAGGGAGGGTATCAGCAGCTTCACACCACCACCCCCCTCAGAGGATGCAGACAACTATGCTGAACAGTACACCAGTGCAGTATACAAGCACCTATACAACTGCATGGACTCAGCCATACCCAACAGAACTAAAACCTGCTCCTCAAGGAAACACAAACCTGTCTGGTGCACATCCTGTATCAACAGGCTTTACAATAAAAGGAAGAAACTGTTGTCCAAGGGTAAAAAGGAACAAATTCCAAATAGGAAAATCTCCCTCCACTGCCTCAACAAGCAAATTAGATCACTAGTGAAAAACTCCAAAGCCAATTATGAGTTGAAACTCGCCTCCGAAACAAAGGGAAACCACAAGTCTTTCTTCAGTTATGATAGGAACCTCCATGGCAAAGCCCACGTGTGTTACGAATTAGTACTTAATAGTACCACTTACACTGATCCTGCTGACTTAGCCAACCTACTAGCTGATAGGTTCAATGCAAACTTCACCCCCTTATCACCCGTCAGAGGCCCAGTCCATCCCCGATACTTGTCCCACACCTCACATCTCCATAGATCGTGTTAAAGGCCCTATCTAAGGAAAACAACACAACTTCCATGGGACCTGATAATATCCCAGGCTGTATTCTGCACCATCTCCAGCAAGAACTAGCTTCGTATTGAGCACCCTATTCAACCACAGCCTAATTACAGGCTTCATTCCAGCAGAGTGGAGAGCCACCATTGTCATCCCCTTGCAGAAAGGTGGTGCCACTACTGACCAGGGTAACTATCGGCCCATTAGCATGACAAGTCTGTTCTGTAAAGCTAGGGAGCATATTATTATGGATCTCATAAACAAGGACATAGGCAGTCTCCAAACACTCGACCCCACCCAATTCGGATTAGTCAGGGACAGATCTTGCCTATTGAACCTAGGTGACTTCTTTGAGACTGTCACCAAGGCCCTGGATGAGGGAAAGTCATACATACAGCTTACCTTGACCTGGCCAAGGCCTTTGATGCAATTTCCCACTCAGGCATCATTGAAAAGGTAACACAACTTGGTGTTAATCCGTATCTCATCAGTTTGGTGGCTAACTGGCTCAAAGATAGGCCCCACAAGGTCAAAATAATTGCCACCACCTCCGACAGCAGACATGTCACTAGTGGTGTTCCTCAGGGAGCTGTCCTGGGACCCCTACTGTTTGGCATCTACTTCTCAGAAGTCCAGGCAAAGACCAAGGGCATGTGGCTGACCAAGTTTGCAGATGACTGTAAGTTGGGTGTCGTCACTGACTCTCCAAATGACATTACCATACTGCAAGAGGGTCTCACAGCTTACAAATAACTGGTGTCAAAGTCATGGCCTTAAGTTAAACACAAAGAAATGTGTTATCATACCATTTTGGCAAAAACACAGTCTCTAATGATTACCACATCAACAGCATCCCCCTAAGCACACAACCTGTGGTGAAAGACCTGGGTAGTCAGGTTGACAACAATCTCACATTTGACCATCATGTGGCGGCAGTGGTCAGAAAAGCCTTTTACTTGGTTCATCTCATAAGTTAAGCGATTGCATCCAGAAAAAAGGATGGTATTACCCCTCTGTACTTCACCCTCATTAGACATATAATTGAGCATAATGTCCAGTTTGGTATGTACCTCTCCAGACACCTGCACCAATTGGAAAGGCCACAGAAGTACCTCACAAAGAGAATCCATGGCTTCCAAAACCTGTCTTATGTGGACAGGCTCAAATCACTATTACTTTACTCGGTATCATACAGATTGCTCAGAGGTGATCTGTATCTCGCCTACAAGGCAATATCGGAACCTGGCCTACTAGAGATGCTCCATATCTGTAAGTCTAACTCCTTGCACATTACCCACTCTGTAGTCCTAAATCTAATGTAAGACATCAACAAAACCTGCTGGAGAGACAGGTTTGTCTCCCAGAGACTGCCCCATCTCTTGAATAGACTTCCCATGCATGTCAAACAGAGTACCTCGCTGACCCTCTTCAAGCTCAATCTTGATGAGTGGATGGGAAAACAAATTTGTTCCAGGGGTTCCACCTTTGTCCCTCATTGACAAGGGCAACAGGGGCTGACTGAGGTTTCTTTTTTAGGGATAAACTCTTGGCTAGGCTTGTAAGGGCCCCAGGGCCATTAGCCTAGTAACTTCCTATGATCACCCCTGAACAACAAGTGCAACAGTTTCTTTGTCCTGACTCCCCCACTGGGAGAATTGCTGAGGGACGCACTACTCCACGAGTGCCCCCCCGGTCTTCTGTATGCTTATCCTCTGACTTCCCTAATTCCCAAATTCCTTCAGAAAGCAGACTGGTTGAAGAGCAGAGTCATCCTCATTGCATGTTATTGGCTTTAGCAGGTTTGGTTCCCCTTTCTTTGGCCTCATCTGTTATACCCACTTTGTATTCTGGATCCAGTTCCAGACCTTCTGTCTCACCCGACAGGCATGGTTCACCCGGATATCTCAAATTTCAAACTAACAGGGTGGTTTCTCCAATTCCTTTAATAGCCAAGCAACCAGTGCTTTCTTCCTCTGTCCATTTCCTACTTTTATCTTCCCATAAACTTTGTACTAGGAAACTCTGCATGATTAAGTGGAGCTGGTTTATTTATTGGGCAGAGCAGAATCAGATAAACTCTTTCTCAGCTTCAGTTCATGCTGTTCTAGAATTTTTAGCGAGTTTGTTTAATGAGGGTGGTAGTTCATCAACTGTTAAAGTTCAACTCACAGCAATGTCTAATGTTCATGTGGGGTTTCAAAATTCTTCCTTGGTGTCCTTTAAATTGTGCAAAGCCTTTTTAAATGGTGTTCATCTGGTAAGACCCCATATAAAATCCCCATACCACCGTGTGATTTACATTTGTTACTGCAAGATTGATACATTCTCCCTTTGAACCTGCAGCGAAATGTGATCTTAAATTTTTGTCCTGGAAAACAATCTTTTAAGTTGCAATTACATCTGCTAGAAGAATTTCAGAACTTCAGGTATTATCTTTTAAGCCTCCATAATTGATTTTTCATAAGGATAATGTTACGTTATGTACCAATGCTTCCTTCCTGCTTAAGGTGGTGTCAAAAAGTCCAAAAGTTAATCAGTCCGTTAACTTGCCAGTATTTTTCCCAAAATTTACAAATAAAGGGGAATATATGCTGCACTTAATGGATGTTCATAGACAGTTATGTTTCTACCTGCCCAGAACAAGAAAGATTAGAAAGACAGATTGGCTGTTTGTTTCCTTTTCACGTAATAAATTGGACGAATCAGTCACAAAGTAACTCTAGCCAGATAGTTGACAGGTTGCATTTCTTTTTGTCTGTACCAAATTGAATCTACCCTTACCAAAACCATTAAAGGCTCATTCAACCAGATCGATGGCAACTTCTACTGTTTTCCAGTCTAGAGCCTCTATGGACAATATGTGTGCAGCTGCCACCTTGTCAAATCCTCATAACTTTATCACTCATAACAAACTAGATCAGATCTCAAGGGGAAGGGGGGCAGCCTTTGGCTTCCTTAGAGTCCTTTCACAAATTTAGGTAGCTGGGGACTCTGTCTCATTAGTTGAGAATTTTGTGTATTTATTTTACATTTGTTGACTGAGATAGTCCGACTGGATGCTTGTCCATTTTCAGCGGAGACCTGGGGAGAAAACCTCCAAACTTACAAACAGATAAAAACAAGCAAGTTACAGTATATGCACAAACATATGGTATTAACATACAAATTACAGTCTCACGTTTCAAGCCTATGAAGAATATAGTTTATATTCAGAAATATATACACATATGTTACAGTTTCTCTTATCAAACCTATAGGTGCAGCTTATATGCAGAGTATCTGCAAAGATGTTAGTTTCTCTTTTCAAAACTTTTAGTGTTGGAGGTTAGTTGCTATGAATAAAAATTTGCAGGGATATGGAAATAGATGAGGCTTTAGTCAGGGTTAGAGCAAGGACATAACCAGTGAGTTTTAAAATACTGGGTTAGATTTTTTTTTTAACTGATTAAGGGAGGGGTTCAGAGTAAGGTCAGATGGGAGTGAATTCCAGGTTTTGACTACTGAATTTGCAAACAAAGATTCTCCAGATAGGTTGTTAGCTTTAACAGATTAAACCAAAAGTTTTGTAGTGGAACAAAGTGGCCTAGTGTTTTTGTAGGGATGGTTAATAACTTTGAATGCTACAGTAAGTCGATTATATTGAATTAGCCTGGGGAGTTCTAGCCATCCTAAGAGGTTTAGGTTTTGACAGTGGTATGTGCTGTAGGGAGTTCCTGTGGCAAACCTGGCAATTTGACTGTAGCAGCTAGAGAGTTTGCTGAGATCAGTTTTGTGCAAGTTAGTGAGTACTGGCGAGGCATAGAGTAGAGTTGAAAGCGGATGTGTACGGGCAATGGCAGTCCTATCTAGAGGAGCGAGAAAAGGTTTGTTTTTGAATGGAGAGCCAAGTTTTTTTATTAACGGTTTTAATAGTTTGGTTTACGTGCATATCATATTTGAGGTTGTTGTCTGTTATAACACCCAGGAGTTTGGTATATATATCTGGTAAGATTATGGTCCCATTGTTAGATGTTATGGTAAACACACCAGAGGAATCCTCAGAGCCTGTGATTAAAGTAAGAGTTTTTTTTTCTTGCTTTTTTACTTGCTTTAAATTCTAATCTATGTTCTGTTTTTAAACACAGACAGCAACTTCAACAGTACAATTTGGCGGAACTTTTTAGCATTAGGAACCTTATTTAAAGGCTGGAAAGTTTGGTGGTGTTGACCCAGAAAGGCTAAATTAAACAGTTTAAGCAGAAAGACTTTAGAAAAAATAGTAACCTTAGTTAAGTTTGTTATTGAGGGTAGACCAGTGTGGCTGTCCATTTTTTTTTTTTTAAATGCCCACCTGGATGCAGTCCTTCTAACTGTGCGAGCCTTTCCGGGTGGGAGCTGTGAGAAGAGAGAATACCTAATAATAGATATTTAGTGTTAGCTCATCACCAGAAATAGAACTATAGCAAATAAATAATTGAACAGTGTTTCATGCCATATATAACACACCGACCGAGAGAGAAAGCATAATCCTTACATTAATAGTACACTGCACTACCCTAAGAAACAGTTTCAAGTATTTGGTAGCTAAGTAGAGTAAGTAAGATATAGCATGTATAAGAAGAAGAAACGCTATTCAGGGTCACACTATTCTGCATACAGCATCTTGTATCTTTAGCATGAAAATAAAGTTCAGTGGTACTTGAATGAATGAAAATTGACAACACCGGATAAAGAAGTTATGTACTTACCATAACGTTCCATCTGTGTCCATTTTCATTCTTTCCCACCATCCCCCTCCATTTTTCATAACTGAGTTCTGGAGGAATGAGACTGTTCAGGACTCCGGTGTCCTTTGTTTTGACCTCCAGTTATGGCAGTTCTTTTATGGTTTTCCTGTCAAGCTGCAAACGGGATGTTAGGGGTGGTGCATTGTGTGTAGGAGCTCGAGAGCTCATTGGAGGCCATGAGCTAGTGTAATGGCAGAGTCAGATCTGAGGATCAGATCTGATCACATTAGTTGAGGAAGAATGAAAATGGACAACACAGATGGAATGTTGTAGTAAGTACATAACTTCTTTTTTGCATGCATACTGGCATGTCAACAGTGTTGTCGAAAGTTTGCCAGTAGACAATGGGTGTTTCTGCTAATTTAAAGTATTTACACGCACATGAACACACGTGTATAGGGCAAAATTAGGAACAGCTTAGTGGAATGGTTACCTTTCGTACTCAAGACTTCTTGTCATGCTAAAGATAATGTGGACAAAACTGGAACAATTTTTATTATTACTCTGTCACTTAAAAATATAATAGAACAAATATGAAGAGCCAAAGTCTGACATTACTAACGTACTTGTAGTCCCCAATGAGATACCAGAATATCAGGGTAGGCAAAACGGCTGAAGCAAAAGTCAGAGCTGTTCTGCAGTGTCAGACACAGTTGAAAGGTATTACTCCCTGCAAGTCTGCCCCTTTGCTTAAGGATTTTGTACATAGCATAAAAAGTAAATAGAGGGACAAAGTTAGGGACATTTCTTTTTAAACATTACTTTAGTCTATTTAAACTGTTAATAGAGCAGCTGGTTTTGCATAAACAAGTAGCTTCTTAACATAAGCATGAAACTGTAATGCCGAGCATTACTGACTTGTTCAAAATCTTCAGTGGTCAGCCAGAAAATCAGAACTTTTATGTGGGACATCAAAAATATGAGAAAAAATGAGGGATATTCAGCAAAATCATGGGCAACTGAGAGGTATGCGTGCTCCAAGCAGGAATGCATAAGGGGTGTGCATGCACACACACACCCACACACATAACAGACACAAACAGTTACAGGAAATACTATATTAACCTGTACAGCTCACCTTCATTAATCTCTCAAGCACTGCATGAGTTTTTTTTTTTTTTTACATTACAGCTCCCCAGACTTTATTCTGATGACAAGGAAGAGCTTCTTAAACTTTCACTGCTGAAGAGATTGTGACAGCGCTAAGGTTTATTCCTGTAACTGAGCTCTGGGCCCTGTTGGCCTCACTAAATAAATGTAAAGTACTTATGCAGAATATCTTAACGCATTAAAACTTTTGATGTTATGTAGTCCAATCTCGCCTACATTCTTACCATTGGGTTCTGAACCGAATATCGGCTCTGACTCAGCCAAACTTTTCTAGCTCGAAGTCTTCCATTGGCTGGGCTAAGCAGGTATCCCATGCTGCACTGCTCCATATCCCCAGATCTCGTTTGCCGCTCGTGTAGCTCGGATGTGGTCTTGCTCTTGGCTGTGGCTAAGTACCCTTTTTCTTGTTATTGAGAAAAATTATTATAAACAAAAAGCTATTTTCCTAGCTGTTGTATTTTTAGTGTTGCTTTTGGTTTTGGTAGTGTGCTTGTGATTTGTGGTATCTGCTAACTGTTCCCTCGGGCTAGGCCCGTTTCAGTTAGAGGACCTAGTCCTCTTGCCTGTCTGTTCACGCTGAACCGTTTAAGTTAGAGGTTTGGTGTCGGTTCCCTTGCTAATCGTGGTCTTTAACAGTTTTGGTTAGAGGTTTTTGACCTGGTTTGTCTCAGTGTGTGTTCCTCAGTGTGTGTGTGATGTTACAGTTCATAACTTGTTCCCGCTTTTTTTGTGGTATTGCGCGTCTGTGTAGTTTCTTGTCAGACCGTTTCTTGGGTTGTGTTGGTTTTGGTGATTGTTGTTGAGAAATGTCCAAGGATTCCAAGGAGCACAAACCTTCGGGTTTTAAAAAGTGCTCTAAATGCGGTTACAAAATGTCCATCACCGATGGGCATTCAATTTGTGTTTATTGCCTGGGAGCCATTCATCTGCAGGAGTCCTGCAGCTTTTACCATGTGTTCAGTCCCAGAGTGCTCCAAGAGAGAAAGAATAAGCTGATTTTAAAGGGACACTTGAAACCATCTTTCGAAGAGGCCATGAATTCTTCTCCCAGTGCTAAGTCTAAGTCATCTAAGTCTAAAAAGAGATCTCTGGCTCCATCAGCTTCCTCGGAGAATCCGGTGAAAGTCACAAAATGTGCTTCGACCTCCTCGGCTCCACTGTCCTCGGGGCCGCAGGAAGTGGTGTTGATGGAACTGGCATCGGCTCCAATTATATTGGAACCTCTTCGGAGCCGATCGCCCAGTCTTAGACCAGTTTCTCCTGAGAGGAGATCTCGATCTCCCTCCCTGACCTCCAAATCCTCCAGGACTCTTTCGGATGTGGATGTTGATAGGGTGGTCCAGAGGCTACTGCAGTCAACGGTTTTGGCGAAATTGTTTTCGGCTCCGGCCCAGTCAGCTCCGGAGCCCGTCCCGACCCTTTCTTCGATCATTCCTCCGAGCGCATCTCTGTCTTCGGAGCCAGAGTGTTTCGCTCCGTGTGATGTTCCTAGGTCGGTTCCGATGGCCCCTCTGGCCGTATCGGTACCGACATGGGCTCCGACCCAGTTGGCTCCGTCCACGGGGTTCGGGACTCGGGATTCTTCTGTTGGGCCCGAGGGGGACATCTTGGGACATATTTCGGTTCCAAGTCTCCCTCTCAGTGCCTCGGCTCGAGGAACTCCGACTCCCGTCATGATCTCTGAGGCTGGCCGGTCCTCAGACTTGGGGGGGGGGCCTGCCTTCGAGGCCATGCTGACTGCGCTGGCCAGATTGTCAGCTACATCAGGCCAGGTCAGTCTGTCCCCCACCACTTCGGTGAGAGCCTCTGATCACCACCTATCCATAGACAGCAGAGCACCAAGGCCTAGGGATACCCCACGAGTGGTCCCCAACTTTCTGAGGGCCCTTCAAAGTTCGTGCCTGAAGAGCCCCCAGAAAGAAAACGTGTAAGGGAAGCACATAGACTCCCAGGATGAATCTCTCACCTCTGATACTGACCTCGAGGAATCGGAGGGGTCCCCCAAGTCATCCTCTGATGATGTTTCCTTCTCCGATATCCTGGAGATATTGAAACAGAGAGGTGACTGGCCGTCCAAAGCCCCCTCCGAGGAGGAGTTGGTCTTCTTTAAGGCTTTTGGTGCTCAGCCCTCAGCCTCCTGGGTGTCCCCACCCTTCGACGAGCTCATAGATTTGATTTGTCTAAGGGTGTGGGAAAACCCTGATTCTGTGGAACCCGTACCCAGGCGCCCCAACAAATTTCTTTCTGCTCCCCCGGGTAAGGAATTTCTGTCCAAAGGAGTCCCTGTGGATGCCAAGGTGGTGGCAGCGGCCACTCAGAAGGAAGTAGCAGAGACGACTTCCTCCGTCCATCCTCCTAACAAGGAGTCTAGGACCATGGACCAGTACAGGAAGCGTACCCTTTCGTCAGCAACCTTTACCTTATGGTCACTGAACTACCTGTCTCATTTTACTTGGCTCCAGAGAGATCTCCTTAAGGAGTTAGGAGATACTCTTGCGGGTAACATTCCTGAGGCGGTGGCCCAGATGGTTAACGCCCAGGTGTCTACCCTCAACTCCATCGTCAACTCTTCTATGCGGCTCATTTCATATGCAGCCGATGGATCGAGTAGGGCAGCAAGCTCAGGAGTCGCCCTTAGAAGGCAAGCCTGGGTGCGCTTTTGTCATTTTGCGGAGGCCTTCAAGTCTTTTTTCACTGATGCCCCCTTTGATGGTTCCTCTTTGTTTGAAACCAAAGTGAAAGACACCCTCACCAGGTGCGAGCAAGAGGGAAAGACCCTGTCTGCTGTAGGGGTCTGTTTTTCCCTTCTCTCTAGGCCTTACCCCAAGGCCCAGCGGGGTGGGAAGATGTGGTTCAAAAAATCACAGAGGTTTTTTTCCTGCCGCACAAGGTGAGTCCCCCTCCAGAGGTGGGGGGGGGTATTCAGGGAGATGCCGCCCTAGAGGCAGAGGGGGCCCCCACAATTCGGGAGACCGCGATTCCTTTCGTGGCTCTCCCGACTCTCATTCCTGAGGGAATACCTGACTTTGCTTATCTGGAGCCAGTCGGGGGTCGAATATCGTTATATCCGGAAGCCTGGAGAAGAATCACCCAGGACCGATGGGTATTACGAATAATTTCCGGAGGTTATCCCATTCCGTTTACGTCAGACCCACCTTCAGTCAGAAAAATCCCGGACATTCCACCCAGTCAAAGGGATCAAGTAGCCTCAGAGGTTTCAAAGCTGCTAGGAAAGGGAGCCATCCAGTGAGTCCCCTCAGACCAAGTTGGCTCAGGGATTTACTCAAGATTCTTTTTGGTGCCGAAAAGAACTGGGGACCTGAGACCCATATTAGATCTCAACCGACTGAACAACTATGTACAGAAGTCCAAGTTCTGTATGGTCACACTACAATCGATTCTCCCATTGTTGGGAGAGGAGGTATGGATGTGCTCCGTCGACCTCAAGGATGCTTACTACCATGTCAAAATGGACAAGGCATCCAGGAGTCACCTACGCTTTCGGCTGGGGAGCCAGTCATTTCCAGTTTCGAGCCCTGCCCTTTGGTCTCACCACAGCCCCCAGGGTGTTCACCAAGTGTATGGCAGTGGTGACGACTCATTTGAGACGTCAAAGATTCCAAGTATTTCCGTATCTGGATGACTGGCTCCTTACCGCCCCCACCAGGCATCTGCTAATCCAAACCAGGGATGCTACCATCACTCTCTGTCAACAGTTGGGCATAACACTAAATTGGGAAAAATCTGCCTTGTTGCCCTCACAGCATGTCACCTTTATAGGCGCAGAATTAGACACTGTTCGAATGCGAGCATTTTTACCGCAAGAAAGGATCAGAGTCTTACAGCAACAGGTACACTCATTGATGCCCCTGAGGAAAGCGAAGGCAAGATGGGTTCTTCAACTCCTGGGGACCATGGCAGCTACAATTATGTTGGTCTCTCTAGCCAGGTTGCACATGAGACTTCTTCAATGGCTCCTCTTTGTCCAGTGGTCTCTCCAAAAATTTCCACTTTCTCACCCCATTTTGCTCACGGACAGATGCAAACAGGACCTCAGTTGGTGGCTTTGCACCAACAATCTGGACAGGAGAAAACCCTTAGATGTTATGTGATCCTATCTCGCCTACATTCTGTACTGATGGGCTCGGAGCCGATCCCTCGGCTCCGACTCGGCACGCTATGCTATAGAGCGAAGCCTCTTATTGGCTGAGCTATTTTCTATCCCAGGATGCACCACCACTAATCCCCCAGATCTCGTTTGCCGCTTACAAGCTAGGACGTGGTCTCAAACTTGGCTGAGCTAAGTACTGTTTTCTTCAAAGTTTCCTGTCAGGAATTTTGTTATTCTTTAACAGCTATTGTTGTTGTACGAGTGTGTTTTGCTGCATTTGTTGTGGAAAATTGTGTTTGATTAAGGGAAAGGTTTCCCGTTTAACTTAGAGGGGCCTTCCCCTATTCTTTAACTAGTGTCTTTTGTTTTTTTCAGGAGGTCAAGTACCTGTTTAAGTTACAGGGCCTTGGCCCTCCTTTTCAGTATTTGTTTTTCCTGATATTGTAGTGTATTGTCTCGTTAAAAAAAAAAAAAAAAAAAAAAAAAAAGTTGGTTAAAAATTTTTTGTATTGTGGTAAAATCTTCATTACTGAACAGATTCTGCTACTTTAACTTGTTTCTTTTAGTGTCTGTTGTTAGTCAGTATGTCAAAAGAACATAGACCCTCTGGGTTTAAAAAGTGCACGAGGTGCGGTTATAAAATGTCTATAACCAATGACCACTCCTCGTGCGTATATTGTTTAGGCGCCAAGCACCTACAGGAGTCCTGTAGCGTGTGTCACGCCTTTTCTTCTAGAGTCCTCCAAGAGAGGAAGAATAAATTAATATTGAAAGGGCTGATTAAACCCTCCTTCGAGGAGGCCCTATCTTCCTCTTCCTCTCCTACCAAGAAGAAAAAAGCGTCGGCTCCGACCAGTCCGTCGGAACCGACTGCTAAGAAACCTAGGCAGGCTTCTCCATCGGCTCCACGGACTTCGGAGCCGAGGGCGGAACGGTCTGCCTCAATGCCTCCAGTCTCGACTCCTCTGGTTTCGGAGCTGAGGACTGGGGCGTCGAGAGGCGGGTCACCTTCATCGGCTCCACTGATTTTGGAGCCGATGAGGGTTGCCGGCTCAGACTCTTCCCCTTCGGCGCCAAAGCCCTCCTCGGCACCGAGGGAAATTGTTTTGGGATCTCCCTCGGAACCGATATTGGTCGAGTCCATTTGGAGCCGGTCCCCCAGTCCTTTGGAGCCGATGGAGAAGTCGGTTCGGACCCGATCGGTCTCATCTAGATCCTCCAAGATGTCTGATTCGGACATCGACAGGGTGCTCCTAAGACTTTTCCAGTCTCCTGTGTTCCAAAAGTTAGTTTCGGCTCCAGCCCATTCTGCTTCGGAGCCGATGGTCCACCCTGTAGTTATGGTTCCTCCTCCAACAGCCTCGGCACCGTTGGAGCCGGTGCTGATGGAGCCGAGGGAGGTTTTCGGGTCGGGCGTGACCCTTACTCCAACCCCGGATCTCGAGTCGGAGTTCAGTACGCAGACCTCCACTGTCGGCCCCGGGGGGGACGCTTCAGGGCTGATGTTTTCGGTCCCAAGCCTTCCTCTTGGTGCGTCGGCTGCGGGGGCACCGTCTACTGTTGTGGCCACGGAGGTGGGACCTTCCCAGGATTCTGGTGGTCCGGCCTTCAGGGCCATGAGGAGTGCTTTAGCCAAATCCTCTTTGGCTACCTCCACGGTCTCCCCAGCACCTTCCCTGCATACGGAGACTGGGTCTTTGGCAGTCCCCCTGTCCTTAGACAGCGGAGCCCCGGGGCCTGAGGTCACCCCCACTGGGGGTCCCCCCCTCCTGGAGGTCCCTCTGAAGCTTCTTCGGAGGAACCTCCAAGGAAGAGATCATGCAAGAGGAAGCACGTTGACTCCCCCGATGAGTCTCTCATGTCAGACACTGATCTTGATGATGCAGAGGGGTCCCCTAAGTCGTCCTCAGATGATGTCTCCTTTGCAGACATCCTGGAAGCCCTCAAACAACGAGGCGGCTGGCAATCCAAACCCCCTTCTGCTGATGAGTCGGTGTTCCTTAAGGCCTTCGGGGCTCAGCCCTCCGCCTCCTGGGTGTCTCCGCCCTTCGACGAGCTTCTAGATTTGATCTGTCGAAGGGCGTGGGAACACCCAGACTCTGTGGAACCGGTGCCTGCTCGCCCAAACAAGTTCCTGTCAGCACCCCCAGAAAAGGAGTTTTTGACGAAAGGTGTGGCTGTAGATGCCTTGGTGGTGGCATCTGCTACCCAGCAAGATGTAGCAGAGGCTTCAACGTCCGTCCATCCTCCTAATAAGGAGTCTAGGAGCATGGATCGGTACGGTAAGTGCACCCTAAGTTCAGCGGCCTTTACTTTAAGGTCCCTGAACTATCTAACGGACTTCACCAGGTTTCAGAGGGATCTGATCAAGGAGCTTTCAGATACCCTCTTGGGTAACCTACCTGAGCAGCTGGCCCAGACGGTTGGCTCTCAGTTGGCTACGCTGTCATCCATATCAAACTCGTCTATGAGGCTCATTTCTTATGCGGCCGAAGGGGCGAGTAGAGCGGCGGGTACAGGTATTGCTCTACGGAGGCAAGCCTGGCTCCGCCTGTGTAATTTTGCGGAAGCCTTCAAGTCTTCCTTTGCCGATGCCCCCTTTGATGGGTCCTCTTTGTTTGGACCCAAGGTAAAGGACACATTGACCCGCTGCGAGCAAGAAGGTAAGACTTTGACTGCCGTAGGGGCACGATTTTCCACTCCCTTTCGGACTTACCCCAAGGCTAAAAGAGGAGGGAAAATGTGGTTCCGTAGATCTCAGAAGTCTTATCCCTCACAGCAGGACGATCCCCCTTCTAGAGGCAGAGGAGGGGGAAATTCTTCTGGAAGACGCCGTCCCAGAGGCGGCAGAGGCCCCCGCAACACTGGAGACGGCGAATCCTTTCGTGGCTCTTCAGCCTTTCACAGTCCCTGACGGATTGCCCGACTGTGCAGCTCCAGAGCCAGTCGGGGGTCGTTTTTCGAGGCACCTAAAAGCCTGGGAAGGTATCACTCAGGACCGATGGGTGCTTCGAATTATCACCGGAGGTTACGCCATCCCCTTTTCTCACTCTCCACCTCAGTCCAAAAAAATCCCGGACCCGCCACCCAGTCAATGGGAAATTGCAGCCCTAGAAGTTTCAAAGCTGCTTCAAAAAGGAGTCATCTAACCGGTCCCCGCAGACCAGATCGGATTAGGGACTTACTCAAGATTCTTTTTGGTGCCAAAAAAGACCGGGGACTTGAGGCCCATTTTGGATCTCAGCATTCTAAATCGTTCAGTCAAAAAGTCCAAGTTCCGAATGGTCACCCTACAATCCATTCTCCCACTGCTGGAGAAAGGTGTTTGGATGTGCTTCATAGATCTCAAGGACGCTTATTACCATATCATGGTACATCAAGCGTCCAGGAGACATCTGCGCTTCAGCCTAGGAGACAGTCATTTTCAGTTCCGTGCACTGCCCTTTGGTCTCACCACAGCCCCCGGGGTGTTCACCAAATGTTTGGCGGTCGTGACTGCTTGGAATCACCTTCAATTGGCCAAAGTCTGTGTTGCTGCCATCTCAACGCATAAGATTCATCGGAGTAGAGATAGACTCAAACCGAATGCGAGTCTATCTACCTACAGAAAGGATACAAACCATACAGGCTCAAGTTCGAGCCTTACTTCCCAGATCCAAAGCCCCAGCCAGAATGGTCCTGCAGCTATTGGGATCTATGTCCGCCACGGTTCTTCTAGTTCCCCTAGCAAGGTTGCACATGAGAATTCTCCAGTGGCTTCTTTCAACACAGTGGTCCTTTCAGGATCTCCCTCTCAGTCACCTCATATGGATCACGGAAACCTGCAAATGGGACCATGGTGGCTGGTGCCCTCCAACCTGGACCAGGGACGACCCTTTGTTCTGCCTCCTCCTGTGGCCACTTTGACTACGGACGCCTCCCAGATGGGGTGGGGGGGGGCATTCCCTGGGCAGGTCAGTCCAAGGCAAATGGCATTCGGAAGAGTCCCTACTTCATATCAGCATCTTAGAAATGAGGGTGGTGTTTCTGTCCCTACAAGCCCTTCACGATTACCTCCCTCAGGGCGTAATTGCCGTTCACTCCGACAACATGTCAGTAGTCTGGTACCTGAACAAGCAGGGAGGGACCAGATCCTACCCCCTTTGCAGAGAGGCCATGAGAGTTTGGGAATGGGCAGTGTCGACCAAACGATTTCTAGTGGCGACTCATATCCCTGGCAAGGCCAATGTGATAGCCGACAGACTGAGCAGAACTATCCTCTCTCCACACGAGTGGTCTCTGAACATTACGGTTGCAAATCAGATTTTCAGCAAATGGGGAATTCCATGTTGCGACCTCTTCGCAACCCCACTGAATGCGAAGTGCAAAAAGTTCTTCTCCCTCACTCTGGCTCCGGGGGAGAGCCCTATGGATGCACTAGCCCATCCGTGGCCCATTGGCTTGCTATATGCTTTTCCCCCAGTTCCCCTCCTTCCCAGAGTGATCCAAAAGGCGTCTCACTTGGGGAGCAAAATGATCTTAGTTGCTCCTTACTGGCCTCGTCAGGTATGGTTCCCCTATCTTCGGAAATATGCACTGGACGGTCCATGGTTCCTGGATCAGATCCCAGACCTATTAGTTCATCAGTCGGGACTACTCCACCAGTCCCTCCACACCTTGAAATTAACAGCTTGGCTCCTCCTCTTCCAACTATAGTCAGGAATCATACCTTAGACCCGGAAGTTGTACATATCTTATCTTCGGCCCACAAGTCTGCCACTAAGAAATTGTAATGTGAGAGTGTTCAATCTCGCCTTTGTTCTTACACATGGGTTCGGAGCCGATCCTCGGCTCCGTGCCGGCCGACTGCAAGCTCTGCATCGAGAAGAAGCTCGAGGACATCTAATACCCACAATCCCCCTCTGCCTTTACCTCAGATCTAGTTTGCCGCTGCTGCATTCGCATCGCTGGAGGCTAGCTCGAGCATCTTCAGATAAGATTTAACTTTCTTTTTGTTAAATTTTAGGAGAACTTGTTCAATAATTACTTGTTACTGTATTTAGTGTATGGTGTGTGTGTAGAGAGAGAAATTCTCGGTACCGTTAACTTAGTTTAACTTCTTTTAACTGGTATAGAGTTTTTCGGGGCCTACCACCCCTACTTGGATTGACAAACGGACTGACATATTTACCGGATTTGACCTTTTTTTCTCTGGATTGACTACTTTACTGGACTTGACTTTTTTCTCTTACTACAAAATGTCTGAGAAAATGAAATCTGGATTTAAACGTTGCCAGTGTGGCCAAAAGATGTCGGTCACAGACAACCACAGTTCCTGTGTTAACTGCCTTGGCCCTCTCCACTTACAAAGAGGACTGTTCAATTTGTCACTCTTTTAGTGGGAGGGTCATGACAGATAGGCGCAGGAAACTGATGGATAGAGGTTTATTGAAACCCTCTTTCCAGGAGGCTCTGGATGCTTCAGACCAGGCATCCAAATCCTCGAAGGAATCGAAGACGTCGGAGCCCAAGTCATCGGCTCCGAGCTCTTCGGGTAAAGTTAGATCACCGGTTCCACAGACTTCGGGGCCAAGTGTTCAACTGTTGGCAGTTTCCGAGCCTCGAGTCTTGGAACTGGTGACGGAGCTCCCTCCACCGACTCTGTTGAGGTTGGCTCCGTCTTCGATTCCTTCGACTCGTTCTTCCAGGCCCCTCTCCGACACCGATGTGGACCGTGTGGTGCAGAAATTGATGGAGAATACGGCCTTATCCAAGCTTATCTCGGTCTCCTCTCAGTTGATGTCGAGACTTGAAGGCCTGCCACTATCTCCATCTGTTCCTCCTCCGAGACCTGTCCAGTCTTCGGAGCCGGAAGAAGCTGAACTGATGATTGTGGAGCCCTCGGTGCCAGAACCGTTTTTTTCTCGGTCGGCACCGTTCACCTCGACTCCATCTGATCCGGTACTGGAGTCTCGGAGCCGAAGATCCATCCTTGGTTCCGGGACCGAGTCGGACTGATGTTTCGGTTCCGACACTCCTCTCGAGTCTCGGCGGATCGACTCGGTTCCGTCCTCGGGTCGGTGCCTTCGGTTCCTGTTTCGGGATTCTTCCCATTTCTTGAACCGGGAGATACCTCGACTCGGGACCCGGGGGCCTTCGACCTCATGAGGAAGGTGTTGTCTACCCAGACAACCACATCAGCAGGAACAGCTTCTCCTCCCCACAAAGGACCGTTATCCTCCTCTGCACCCACGGCTACATCCAAGCGTCGAGCACCGGTGTCTCAGCCACCCCTAGAGGGTGCCCCCTCTTCCTCGGAGGCTTCTTCGGATGTTCCCCACGAAGAAGTCCCTAGGAAAAGATTGTGTAAGAGGAGACACTTAGATTCTCCACAAGAATCTTTGACATCCGATACTGACTTGGATGAGTCAGAAGGGTCCCCTAAGTCACCTTCAGAAGATGTCTCCTTTTCTGACATCTTGGAGATCCTAAAACAGAGAGGTGACTGGCAATCCCTCCCCCCTTCTGAGGATGAGTCAGTTTTGCTGAAGGCATTTGGTGCTCGCCCTTCCTCCTCCTGGGTCACTCCGCCCTTGCATGAGTTAATGGAGTTGATTGCTCGAAGGCGTGGGAGACACCTGACACGGTGGAACCAGTCCCTAGGAAGCCTAATAAGTACATTACGGCACCACAGGACAAGGCTTACCTCACCAAAGGAGTTCCAGTAGACGCCATGGTGGTGGCAGCGGCCACGAAAAAGGAGATGTCGGAGTCTTCCTCATCTGTCCATCCGCCTAACAGAGATTCTAGGACCATGGACAGATACGGGAAGTGCATTTTCAGTTCAGCGGCTTTCTCTATGCGTTCCCTGAACTATTTGACTCATTTTACACATTTACAGAGGGATCTAGTCAAAGAGTTGGGAGATACCCTCCAGGGTACTACAGATGCTGCTGTTTCAGAGAAAGTTACAGCACATCTCAACACCCTTACATCCATTGTAAACTCGTCCATGAGGCTGATATCTTACGCAGCCGAGGGATCGAGTAGGGCAGCGGCTTCAGCGATTGCTCTTCGTAGGCAATCCTGGATGCGCTTATGTTCGTTTGCGGAAGCCTTCAAGTCTTCCTTTACTAACGCCCCATTTGATGGAGCCACACTTTTGGCCCTAAAGTAAAGGAGACCCTTACCGGTGTGAACAGGAGGGAAAGACTCTGTCTGCTGTCGGAGTCCGTTTTCCACCCTTCCAGACCGTACCCCAAAGGGCAACGTGGTGGGAAAATGTGGTTTGAAAACCCCAAGGATCTTTCCCAAACACACAAGGTGATGCCCCTCTAGAGGCAGAGGGGGCAGAGGTGGAAGACGCCCCTGGCGGCAGAGGGTCCACAAAACCAAGGTGACAGGGATAACCTCCTGGCAAACCTTTTCAGCACTCCTGAGAGGAGGCCCGACTGTCCTGCTCTGGAGGCAGTCGGGGTCGCTAGCTTTATACCCTCAGGCCTGGCAAAACCTTTCTTCAGACAATTGGGTAAAAGCGTTGTTACCAGAGGTTACAAAATCCCATTTCTATCCACCCCCATTCCAAAGAAAACTCCCAGATGTACCACCCCATCTGCGAGAGCCAGCAGCTACAGAAATTTCAAAGCTGCTAGAAAAGAGTCATCCAACCAGTCCCAGCGGACCAAATAGGATTCGGAACTTACTCAAGGTTCTTTTTAGTTCCAAAGAAAACAGGGGACTGGAGGCCGATTCTGGACCTAAGCCATCTCAACACCTTTGTCAAGAAGGAAAAGTTCCGAATGGTCACGCTTCAATCGATCCTTTCATTCATACAGAAGGACGACTGGATGTGCTCAATAGATCTGAAGGACGCATACTACCACATCAAAATGGCCAGGGCGTCCAGGGATCATTTGCGCTTCCGGCTGGGAGCCAGTCACTATCAGTTTCGAGCCCTGCCCTTTGGTCTGACCACAGCCCCCAGGGTCTTCACCAAATGCATGGCAGTGGTAGCGTCTCATCTGAGGCGCCTAGGATTCCAGGTGTTTCCGTATCTGGACGACTGGCTCCTGTCTGCCACCACCAGGCGTCAACTGATACAGGCCAGGGATTACACCCTACAACTTTGTACACACCTTGGAATTTCAGTAAATTTGAAAAATCTTTACTACAGCCATCACAGCATATCTTATTCATAGGAGCGGAATTAGATACGCACCATTTAGTTCTAAGACTTCCTACAGAAAGAATAGTAGCACTTCAAATCAACATTTCTCTTCTGCTGTCATCCAGAAAGTCCCCGGCAAAACTTGTTCTGAAAGTCTTGGGTCTCATGGCAGCTTCTCTCGTTGCGATACCATTGGGAAGACTGCACATGAGAGTGCTACAATGGCTTCTGTTTGCACAATGGTCATTCCAACAACTTCCACTGACTCACGAAATATTGATAACGAAAACATGAAAATCACACCTAATGTGGTGGTTACAGACTTGCAACCTATCCAGCGGAAGACCATTTGTGCTACCTGCACCGTCAGCGACGATAACCACGGACGCTTCCCTGATAGGGTGGGGGGGCATCTTTCAGGGACAGACAGTCCAAGGCGAATGGACCAATCTGGAGTACAATCTGCACATCAATGTTCTGGAGTTGAGGGCAGTGTTTTTGGCGTTGCAACACTTTGCTCCCCTTCTTCCTCCAGGGACCATTGCAGTTCAGACAGACAACATGTCCGTAGTCTGGTACATAAACAAGCAAGGGGGAACCAGGTCTTACCAACTATGCAGAGAGGCCATGAGAATTTGGCAATGGGCAGAGTCCACCGGTTGCTTTCTGATCGCAACGCACATCCCGGGGTCATCCAACGTCATAGCCGACAGGCTGAGCAGAGCAATACTGTTGCCTCACGAGTGGTCCCTCAAACAGTCAGTTGCGAGAATGATTTTTCGCAAATGGGGCCAGCCTACCTGCGATCTGTTTGCGTCTCCAATGAACGCCAAATGCAGGAGCTACTTTGCCCTATTACCCCCTCCAGGGGAAGTCCCCAGGGACGCGCTGGTGCACGATTGGCCCCCGGGTCTCCTATATACTTTTCCTCCATTTCCCCTGATTGCAAAGTTTCTACAGAAAGCCAACAACCTTCAGAGGACTATTATTCTCATTGCTCCGTTCTGGCCTCGTCAAATTTGGTTCCCTTTTCTATTGCATCACGCATTCGGGACTTTGGATGCTGGACCCAGAGCCAGATCTACTGACTCACTCATCAGGAGTTCCTCACCCATCTCTAGAATCTCTCCATCTAGCAGCTTGGCTGCTCCGCTTCCCTTTCTAGCCAGGTCGGTTCCCCTTACATCGGCGGTTCAAGATATTTTAGTAGCTTCTCATAAAGTTTCCACTACAAAGACTTACACCAGTAAGTGGAAGCGTTTTGTCTTTTAGGAGTCACATCATTTGGACCCTGTTATAGCTCCGTTAAACAAGATTTTAGAGTTCTTGACTGAACTATTTCATGAGGGAGCTTCTGCTACTTTAAGAGTACAGTTAGCTGCCATTTCTAACTATCATGTAGGGAATGTGGTGCCTATTATGGCTCACAGACTTTGTAAAGCCTTTTAAAACGTTCTTTTCATATCAGACCACCAGTCAGAAGTCCGACATCACCGTGGAATTTGAACCTGTTGCTCTCTAAATTGATGTTGCCACCCTTTGAACCAGCCTCAAGTTGCACATTGAAATATTTGTCATGGAAAACTTTATTTCTAGTGGCCATTACATCTGCTAGGCAGTGTCTGAGCTTCAGGCCCTTTCTGTCAAACATCCTTATTTAATATTTCATTCTGACAGAGTATCCCTACGCACTAATCCATCCTTTCTCCCCAAAGTTTGCTCTTCTAGTAATATTAATCAGTCCATTGAATTACCCACTTTCTTTAAGAACCACTCTAATAAATTGGAGTATATGTTGCACAAACTGGATGTCCATAGACAACTCAGATTTTATTTGGATAGAACAAAAGATCACAGGAAATCTGATCAACTATTTGTAGCTTTTGCTGACAGCAGAAAGGGTCTTGCAGTTCTGAAAGCGAACTCTTTCTAAATGGCTAACTGACTGTATCACATATGTTTATGAGGCCTCTGATCAAACATTATCAGTCAAACCCAAAGGACATTCCACCAGATCAGTTTCTACATCTTTGGCTCACGCAGCTCGCTACCACTAGACACTATTTGTGCGGCTGCTACTTGGGCTAAACCACATACATTTATCTCTCATTACAAAGTGGACAGGGTTTCTAGGGATAGGGCAACCTTTGGTTCCACTGTGCTCAAGAACGTTCTCCCTTGAGTTCCTCAGGATCATGGAGCTAGGGGCTACCCATGTGTAAGAACAAAGCGAGATTGAACACTCTCACATAAAGAAGTTATGTCCTTACCATAACGTTCCATGTGGAGTGTTCATCTCGCCTTGGTTATTACACTCCCACCCCTCCCACCCTTAGGAAGAACGGTCAATTTGGTGCCTGGTCTGGAGTATTCTCCTTCTGCTGTTGCATTATTAGTGTTACTATCATACCCTTGGTATGTTTGTATATATGTACTTCTATGTATATAGTTTGGCATGTGTGCGTGCTTTATGTCTGGTTTGCTTGCAAACTAGATCTGAGGTAAAGGCAGAGGGGGATTGTGGGTATTAGATGTCCTCGAGCTTCTTCTCGATGCAGAGCTTGCAGTCGGCCGGCACGGAGCCGAGGATCGGCTCCGAACCCATGTGTAATAACCAAGGCGAGATGAACACTCCACATGGAACGTTATGGTAAGGACATAACTTATTTTTCTAGCAAATGGAAGAGATTTGCTATTTGGGCTCAACTCCGGGGCCTGGATCCCATCACTATTCCCGTATCAGAAGTCCTGAAATTTCTAACTTCCCTATTCAATCAAGGTTCTTCAGTCTCTACCATCAAGGTTCAATTGGCAGCTATTTCCAATTTTCACGAGTCTATAAACCCACCTTTAATGAGCAACAGATTGTGTAAGACCTTCATGAAAGGTGCTGCGCTTTTACGACCTCCGATTTCTCATCCTGCTCCTCCATGGGATCTCGATGTGGTATTACGTGCCTTAACTTCCTCCCCCTTCGAACCAGCAGCAACATGCGATTTGAGATTTCTATCGTGGAAAACTGCCTTTCTGGTTGCGATTACTTCTGCCAGAAGGGTTTCAGAGCTTCAAGCTTTGTCTGTAAAACCTCCGTACCTGTTTTTTCACAAAGATAGAGTATCTCTCAGGCCAAATCCATCCTTTGTCCCTAAGGTTTGTTCCAGTTTTTGCCTACAACGGTCATTAGAACTTCCAGTTTTCTTTCCAAAGTACTCAAACAAAGCGGAATACATATTCCACACATTAGATGTCCACAGGCAGTTGCGTTTTTATTTAGATAGGACCAAACAAACAAGGAAAACAGATCAATTGTTTGTATCCTTTTCGGATAATAAATTGGGCAAAGCCGTCACAAAGGTCACTATTGCCAAATGGATCAGGGACTGTATTACTCAAGCTTATTCCTCTTCTAATAAAGAGCTTACGACCTCTGTCAAAGCTCATTCTACAAGAGCTATGGCTACTTCAATAGCATTCCATTCTAAGCTTGCCATTAGTGACATTTGTGCTGCTACGTGGTCTTCCCGCACACTTTCATTTCTCACTACAAATTGGATGTGGCATCTCGGGCGAGCTTCATTTGGTTCCACAGTGCTCAGGAGTGTTTTCCAGTGAGCCACCCAGGATTTAGGTGCTAGGACGCTGTCCCATCAGTACAGTATGTAGGCGAGCTAGGATCACATAACGTCTTTTTGTTATGTACTTTCCATAACTTTAGGTGTTTGGGTTCCATCTGCTACATTCTAATAACCCACCCTCCTTCCCCCTTCCTTGGAGATCAGAAGAGATCAGAAGGTCCGAATCCTGTTGTTTCATCTTGAAACATCTGGCAATGTTATATAAACAAGTTATGTATGTGTGCATGAATGCGGACAAACAAGATCTGGGGGATTAGTGGTGGTGCATCCTGGGATAGAAAATAGCTCAGCCAATAAGAGGCTTCGCTCTATAGCATAGCATGCCGAGTCGGAGCCGAGGGATCGGCTCCGAGCCCATCAGTACAGAGTGTAGGCGAGATGGATCCCAAACATCTAAAGTTATGGTAAGTACATAACTAAAAGTTCCACCCATCCCGGTTGCCACATTGACCACCAACGCCTCCCGGATGAGGTGGGGAGGGCATTATCTTGGCAGGACGGTCCAAGGCACATGGCAAGATCACGAGATACATCTGCATATCAACATCCTAGAGATGAGAGCGGTGTTACTTGCATTGCAGGCACTTCAGAGCTGTCTGCCTCTTGGGACGATTGCAATACACTCGGACAACATGTCAGTAGTGTGGTATCTGAACATGCAAGGGGGAACCAGATCTTACCCCCTGTGCAGGGAGGCCATGCGAGTGTGGCAGTGGGTAATATCTTCCCAACGATTTCTGGTGGCAACACACATTCCAGGGAAGTCCAGTGTGATAGCGGACAGGCTAAGCAGAGCTATTCTGATGCCTTACAAGTGGTCCTTAAATCGTCTAGTTGCAGAACGAATCTTCAGCAGATGGGGGGTCAGCCTTGCTGCAACCTTTTCGCCAGCCCCCTCAATGCCAAATGCAGCAACTACTTCACGCTGATCCCCCCACAGGGGGAGTCACCCAGGGATGCTCTAGTTCATGATTGGCCCTCTGGTCTACTTTATGCTTTCCCTCCGTTTCCCATGCTGTCAAAAGTGATTCAGAAAGCCCAATCCTTGGGAAGCAGAATGATTCTGATTGCTCCACACTGGCCTCGTCAAGTCTGTTTTCCCTTTCTCCAACCCTACATTGTGGACACTCTTTGGATTCTGGACCCACAACCAGATTTACTGACACATATGTCGGGACAGTTCCACCCCTCTCTGATGACCCTCCGGATGACAGCCTGGCTACTCCACTTCCATCGTTAGTTAGGCTTCATCATTTTTCACCGGAAGTAGTTCACATTTTATCTTTTTGTCATAAACCCTCTACTAGGAAGATTTATTCTAGCAAATGGAAGAGGCTTTCTATTTGGGCGCATACCCAAGGGATTGATCCTTACACAGCCCCGATTGCTCCAGTCTTGGAGTTTTTGTCTATGCTTTTCCATCAGGGTTCCACGTCAGCTACCATAAAAGTTCAGTTGGCAGCGATTTCTAATTTTCATGTCGCTAATGAGCCTAGTCTGATGACTCACAGACTCTGTAAAGCTTTCCTCAAGGGTACTCTATTACTCCGTCCTCCGGTCTCTGAACCTATCATGCCTTAGGATCTGAATTTTGTTCTACAAGCCCTTACCTCACCACCTTTCGAGTCTGCAGCTACCTGTGATTTGAAATTTTTGACTTGGAAAACAGCCTTCCTAATAGCAATCACTTTGGCCAGGCGAGTTTCAGAAATCCAACCTCTTTCTGTCAACCCCCCATACTTGATTTTCCATAAGACAGGGTTTCTCTTAGACCAAACCCTTCTTTTCTTCCTAAAGTGGTTTGGTATCTAATATTAATCAATATATTGAGTTACCTGTATTCTTTACTCATTTTTCAAACAAGGCAGAATTTAAATTTCATCAATTGGATGTACACAGACAATTACGTTTCTACCTGCACCAAACAAAAGATATCCGAAAGTCTGACCAACTATTTGTCTCATTTTTGGAAAAAAAAATTGGGTCCCCTGTCTCAAAAATCACCCTATCCAGATGGATATCCAGCTGCATCTCTTTCGTCTACTCTGCAGGAGGAAAAGACCTACCGTTTCTGGTCAAGGCTCACTCTACTCGGGCTGTTTCTACATCCACAGCATATCAAGCCAGATTGTCAATGGATGATATATGTGCTGCAGCTACTTGGGCTTCTCCTCACACATTTGTTACTCATTACAAATTGGATGTGGTATCTAGGGGAAGGTCGTCCTTTGGTTCCACAGTACTCAAGAGTATTTTCCTATGAGCCACCAAGGATGTAGGTGCTAGGGACGCTGTCCCAATGGTAAAAATGTAGGTGAGATTGGACTACATAACATCAAGAAGTTATGTACTCACCATAATGTTCGATGTATGTAGTCCATCTCGCCTCACATTCTTACTCACCCTTCCACCTTCCCCCTTCCTGGAGGATCTGGAGGTTAGGTTTTTTTCTATTTACAGAGTTCCCTTTACTCTTAGGTTATTCTTTTTTACCTGGTTGTTATGTTTGCATGGGGTATGTTTGAATGTTTGCAGCAAACTAGATCTGGGGATATGGAGTAGTGCAGCATGGGATACCTGCTTAGCCCAGCCAATAGAAGACTTTGAGCTAGAAAAGTTTGGCTGAGTTAGAGCCGATATTCGGCTCCGAACCCAATGGTAAGAATGTGAGGCGAGATGGACTACATACATCGAACGTTATGGTGAGTACATAACTTCTTGTTTCACTACGTGTTATATGGCACATCTTTCTGTTATCTGGTGCATCTGTCCTTTCAGTACACAGCCACAGTCACGCACAACTGCATCCTCGCACATATGCACGCTTGTGTTTACCCACATTCACACACACACACTTGCACACGCACACTCGCACATTCATTCACACTTGCTTGCGCGCACACACACACACACACACAAGGTCTCTGTGAAGTAAGGATTCTGGAGCCCATCTTCCTAGTGCGCAGAGAACAAAAGCCTTGAGGAGCTTCACGTAAAAGATGACTGCTCCTTTCCATTTTATTTTTTTCTTTTACATAATAAAGCTGAGCTGAGATGCCCAGGAGATGATGCAACAGTTCATTATTCCATTTAAAGAGGGAGAGGGTTCTCACCGCTCCCCCTAGCCTGGTGCCCTTGCATCTGAACTTTAACATGTCCACTGACATTGAGCACTTCTGTGCACCTAACGAGAAAGAAATCCTCAAAATAAATGTTTCATCACAATTCCAAATATTTACTAAAAAGTGTGACAAATATATTTGATATGACCTTTTCTTCCACCACAGCAAAGCAAAAGTTATTTTGCACATTCCATGTTATGCAACTGATGTTCTTTTATGATGTTCATCGTGCATACAGCTGCAGTCATAACAGATGGGTTTTCTTGCCGTCAGGCGGGTCCTCAGTCGGCCGAGTTCCAAAGTCTAGGTCCGGCATCGGTTGTCGTCGCTTCTTCTCTGACATCAGTGCGACAGGGGTATAAAAGAACCAGCCAACGCCATTTTTTTCAGTCTTACTTGCCGCGCGGTGCCCAAAGCAGAAGCAGTTAGCAAGTGCCGGTCGGCCAGCTCCTGAGATTACGAATATTTTTCAACCGAAGACTTCTTGAAAGCTAAGTACCCCGTTGGGGAAACTTTTCTTGCTTCAGACCGATGTCCGACAAAGTTAATAATTGCATTTCTTGTGGGAAGCAAATACCGCATAAGGATTTCCATTCCCTCTGTATACCTTGCTTAGGCCCAGACCACGACATCTTGGCCTGTCGTTTTTGTGCTACATTCAACAGACGCACTATTAAGCGTCGGGCGGAGTTCGCCCAACACTATTTTGGCAAAAAGTTTAATTACAACATGTCATCGGATACTCAGACGCCAATCTTGAGTAAACGACGTAAAGATAAGGACCGACATACGAGGTCCGCGACTTCTACCGACACCATGCTAAAGCCGACTACATGTGCTCCGGTTCTCAGCGAGGCACCTACGCAGCCCCTGACTACCGATGACACTTCATTAGCGGTGTCTTCTGTGCCCGAGGTCGCAGGCTCTTCAGCCCACACCCCGACTACAGATACCGAAGTCACACTTGGCGGGGAAACTCAGAGTTCACTCAGGCCTGCCACCTCTCAAGGTGTCTTCAGGCCTTCTTCTTCCTTTTCCATTCAGGCTTACACTAAATCTAAAGCAGCCATGCATTCTAAAAGACAAGCTCCACAGGGCCCCTCTCAAGGCCCCATGCCTAAAAAGCAGATGCTCAAAATGGCTGAGGATTTGATTACACTTATCAGGGGTTCTCAACCCCCCTCGGACAAAAGGCCCAGAGTGGAGGAAGAATACCCTTCCTCGGACCAGGCCTCCATTACTTCAGAACATTCTGAGGACCAGGAACCTTCTTACTCCCCTTTCAAAGATTCTGATGCAGAGGAGTCCATTCCCTCTGTCTCCCCCCCCCGAGGATTACTCTTTTGGGGAAACCTTGCATACCTTGAGGGAACACTTCCACTGGGAAGGCCAAGAGTACTCCGACTCCAAGAAAAGGCTCAGGGATTTCCTCTTGCTCCCTCAGCACAGGCCTCTGGCTATACCTCCTGTCTTAGACATACTAGATGATGTGTATTCAGAGGCCAGCCTTAACCCAGATTCTTTACCTCCAGCTCCAGTCAAGCCTGACAGGTATTACTGGGTTCCTGATTCACACCAATTCCTATACAAAAGCCATGCGGCTGACCCAGAAACTATTTCACAGGGTCCCAAGGGAATTAAGGCCTCCACTGCCAAAAATCCATTACCTTCAGAGAGAGATTCCAGAGCTTTAGAAAGGTGGGGAAAAAGGTATACACCTCGGCCACTTTAACCATGAGGGCATTAAACTGTCAGTTCCATATATTAAAGTATCAACAGTTTTTGTTATCTCAGTTGAAAAGCAAAATGTCACAACCTGAACAACCAGACTTGGAGTTGCAGGATTTGTTGCATAGTGCAGAGCAAGTGGGTAAGCATACCTTGCAATGTGGTTTTGATGCTTTAGAGGCCTCTTGTAGAGCTGCTGTTACAGGATCAGTCATACGTAGACATGCTTGACTCAAAGAGCAAACCTTACCAGCTCATGTCAAAGCTAAATTACTAGATGCACCTCTTCAAAAAGATGTATTGTTTGGTGTTAAAGCTGAGGCGGTATTAAAGAAAATGGAGGAAAAGGCAAAATCAATGCAAACAGTGAAAGATTTCCTACAGGTACAACCGCCACGTTTCAGTAGAAATTGGCCTTCAAAAAATTGGTCCTTTCCAGCCACGGACAGACCTCAAAGAGGTAGATACAGTCGCCCGAGAGGTAGAGGGCAATCTCAAGGATCATTTAGAGGCAGACAATGGCAAACACCTACACCAAGAGGGGGTGAGGATAGTTCACAGCCATTCAGAAAGCAGAACCAATGACCTTCCCCTTTGCATGCCAAGCAAGGCTCAAATGGCAGCACCTTTAGGCGGAAAACTGGCATTATTTTCAAAAAATTGGCATATTGTCACAAAAGACAAATGGATCCTGGACATTATAGACAGAGGCTACAGATTCCACTTTCACACCCTTCCAAAAATGAGAGGCATGCCAAACCTGCCACACAATCAAAGGGCAGAGGCACAAAAACAAATTTCAGATCTCATGGACATGAAAGGTATTCAAGAGGTACCTGCACAAGAACAGGGTCAAGGTTTTTATTCCAGACTATTCCTGGTACCAAGGAAGGACAAAGATTGGAGACCTATTTTGGACCTATCCATCCTAAACACATATTTACTTGTACCAAAGTTCAAGATGCTCACATTACAGCAGCTTCTTCCCATGCTGGGCAAGGAGTCTTGGCTGGTAACATTGGACCTCAAGGAGGCATACCTGCATGTCCCAATCAATTAAGATTGCAGAAGATACCTCAGATTTCTTGCAGGTTCATCCCATTATCAATTCTCTGCATTGCCCTTTGGCTTATCTACTGCGCCCAGAGTGTTCACGAAATGCCTGGCAACAGTAATTGCCTTCTGCAGACTTCAAGGGATACAAATATACCCATATCTGGACGACTGCCTGATCCAAGCGGACAGCAAACACACTCTTCTGAAACACCTGGCATTTGTAATAATGTTGTTGAAATCTCTAGGATACACAGTCAACAAAAGGAAGTCAAGACTAATACCCTCTCAAACAATAATTTTCCTGGGTGCCAGCTTGGATACAAACACCCAGATGGCCTACCTCACGCCAGAGAAACAAGGGCAATTAACTCAATACTTCAGAAAACTGGCAACCTTCACCAGGCTGACTGCAAAGAAAATCCTGCAGGCTCTGGGATTCGTGGCATATTGCATCCTGCTAATCCCATGTGCAAAGCTACATATGAGGAAACTTCAATGGTACCTAAAAAACTTGTGGTCTCAACACAGCCACAGTTTGGAAGCAATCATACCACTGATTCCATGTCTTCAAAAGGAATTTCTGTGGTGGGCTCAAGCATGCCAAAGAAACATAGGTCTCCCATTCTGCAAGCCTCAAGCAAATCAAGTCATCACAACAGATGCCTCGGACTACGCCTGGGGGGCGCACATGACAGATAGGTGCATTCAGGGCAAATGGTCACAAAAAGAAAAGCACCTACACATCAATCAAAAGGAAATGCTAGCAGTAATAAGTGCTATTATGGCTTTCAAAGACCTACTGCATCCAGGACAGCTATTGATAAGAACAGACAACACCACAGTGATGTGTTACATAAACAAACAGGGAGGAACTCATTCATATCCCCTGTGCAGACTAGCAATGTCCCTTTGGAACACGGCTCTAGAATTGCAAATCCAACTTCAAGCACAATTCCTGCCAGGAAAGGAAAACACACTGGCAGACAACCTGAGCAGAAATATGACAGATCCACATGAATGGAAGTTGTATCCTCAAGTTTTTACAATGATAATTCAAGCATGAAAAAGGCCAGACATAGATCTCTTTGCCACCCACAGAAATTACGAATTGACAAAATTCTGCTCAAGGACCTTTCATCCACAGGCCTGGAAAGTGGATGCACTCTCTTTCAGTTGGACAGCAGTGACGGTTTATGCCTTTCCACCTCTTCCACTGCCGGCCAAAGTTCTATTAAAAGCCAGAGCAGACAGACCAAAGATGATTATCATTGCTCCAGACTGGCCAAGACAACACTGGTACCCACTCCTGAGGAGCCTGACGCATTCCCCACCATGGATCCTGCCTCTAATGCCTCTTCTACTGACTCAGCACAACTTCAAACCTCTTCACAGTCAGCTGAAAACACTCAATCTAGCCGCACGGAGGATTCCTTAAATTCACAGCAGACCCTACTCTCCAAGGAGGTGCAGGATGTCATTTTGGAGGTCAGAAGGCCTTCTACTAGAAAAGCCTACTCCGCAAAATGGAAACGGTTTTGTGTCTGGAATCAGAAAAAGGGTCAGAATCCTGGAATACTGAATTTACCTCAAATACTACAGTACCTAGCCGAGCTGCTAAGCAGTGGACTTTCATTCTCCTCCATCAAAATCCATGCCTCAGCCATTTCTGCAGAGTACAACACTGATCCTCCTTTATTCTCTCACCCTCTCTTAAGACAGTTCCTCAGAGGGGCTAAGAATATAAACCCCCCCAAGGAAGCAACCAGTACCTGCTTGGGACCTCAATTTCATTCTAGAAAAACTAACCCTGCCTCCTTTTGAGCCAGCTGCTTCAACAGATCTGCAATATTTGTCATGGAAAACAGCCTTCCTTCTAGCTATCACCTCAGCACGCAGGGTTTCGGAACTACAAGCCCTCATGGCTGTGCAGCCTTTCATCATTTTCCATCAGGACAGAGTTTCCTTACGAACCAATCCTTCATTTATGCCAAAGGTAGTATCCAGTGTAGCCTTGAATCAGGCTATCCACTTACCTACCTTTTACCCTAATCCACAAAACAAAGGGGAGAGGCTACTACATTCCTTGGACATTCACAGACAGCTCCGTTATTATTTGGACAGAACAAAGATGACATGCTCGACAAGCCACGTTGCTTCGCTAGGGATGGCTTGCACCTGTCACCACTGGGCTTTCAGATATTGGCAAAGGCTCTTGCCACCCCCATAGTTCCTTTTTTAGGCAAGGCTCAAAAGTCAAACCCACCCCCATAGACAGCACAAGGAACAAGAAACTAAGGGTAATGCTGCTAAACGTCAGAAGTCTTAACCTCAAGATGCACGCACTCGAAGCTCTCCTCAGTATGGAGAACATCGATATCTGTGCAGTGACAGAAACCTGTTTCAAGGCTCCAGAGAGCACCCCAGCACTACCAGGCTATACCTTGTATCATGCTTTTCGGCCCCAAAACCCGGACTGAACCACAAAAGGAGGGGGAGTTTCCATATTTATCAAGGATATCCACACCTCCAGGTTAGTGGCATTGCACGAAGTATTGGAGGCTATCCATGTGCAACTAACAGTGGGCAAGACTGCTTTTCAGTTTATAGCATCCTACAGACCACCCTCTCAAAGTCAGGAATCCCATTAGGCTTTCCTGAAAACATTGGAAAACATGAAGATCTCTCCAAACACCATTATATTGGGCGACTTCAACTACCCAAACATTGACTGGGAGCACTACTCAAGCCCCAGCACCTTAGCCCAAAGATTCCTGGAAATTATAAACTCAGATGCTATGGAACAACTAGTCACCACTCCCACAAGAGGGGACAACATACTAGACCTGATCATTACCAACATGGGGACTCTATGCTCCACACCAGAAGTATATCCCTCATTGGTAAGATCAGACCATAAATTAATTTCACTGGATGTCCACATCCCGACCCCACCCCCAGCCCAGAAAACCACAGTGAAAAACTTCTCAAAAGTGAACTACTCACTTCTCAAAACCGAAGTGGAATCCTTCAAGGCCCCAGGGCCAGTGGAAACTACAGCCCAAACTGCAGAATCCTATATAAATGCATTCTACGGACAATTCCAGGAATGCATGGATCATGCTATCCCAAACAAAACCAAGACCCAATCATCCAAAGGCAGGCGTCCAGTCTGGTGGACCCCTGCCATAAATAAACTGTACAACTAAGGAGGAAGCTACTACATGATAGAGCAAAATCCCCAATAGGGAAGGCATCTCTGATTAGTACTAGCAAAAAATTACGATCCCTCATAAAATCCTCCAAGGCCAGCTTCGAGATAAAAATTGCACAGGACACCAAAGACAATCATAAGGCTTTTTTCAGTTATGTTAGAAACCTGGGATGCAACTCCCAGACTTGTTCTGAGTTGATTCTAAATGACAAAAAATACACTGAACCCACAGACATCGCCAATATCCTGGCAGACAGGTTCAGTGCAAACATCTCCCCTCCCCCAAAGAGGAAGTATATATCCCGGCCGGGGGGTGCCTCCCAAACATCTCAGATGCTCAGGTGAAGGCTGCCCTCTCCAAAGCAAAATCACTGCTTCCATGGGACCAGATGGCATCCCAGGTTGCATCCTACATGAACTACAAGAGGAACTAATCCCTCAAATAAAACAGCTATACAATCTCAGCCTCACTACAGGATATGTGCCCACAGAATGGCGTACAGCAACAGTGGTCTCACTCCACAAAGGTGGAGCCTCTACGGACCCTGGAAACTATCGCCCCATAAGCCTGACTAGCTTAGTCTGCAAGGCTATGGAGAGGATCATCATGGAGCTCATAAACAAAGACATTGGGGACCTACAGACACTAGATCCTACCCAGTTTGGCTTTGTCAAGAGCAGATCCTGCCTTTTGAACCTGGATGACTTCTTTGAAACAGTCACCAAAGCCATAGATGAAGGGAAGGTAGTCCACACAGCCTATCTGGACCTTGCAAAGGCATTTGACACAATACCCCACTCGGGCATCATAGATAAGCTATCCAGCTTAAATATAAACCCCTATGTCACAAGATGGGTCGCAAACTGGCTCAAAGACAGAACCCACATAGTGAGAGTTGCTGGAGCCATGTCAGACTCGAAACCGGTCACAAGTGGCGTCCCACAGGGTTCTGTCCTGGGACCACTCTTGTTCGGTATATACTTTTCCGAGGTACAGGCAAATGTGGGAGGACTATGGCTCACCAAGTTCGCAGACGACTGCAAACTGGGCGCCATAATAAACTCTCCAGCTGACACAAACATCCTTCAAAAAGGTCTCACAGAGACAGATAACTGGTGCCACCGCCATGGTTTAAAGCTAAATGCCAAAAAATGTATAGTCATACCCTTTGGCAAAAACAATGTGCCCACAAATTACCACATAGGCGGAAACCCATTAAGTACAGAGAAAGTTATTAGGGACCTGGGGACCCAAGTTGATAGCAATCTCTCCTTTGAAAACCTCATTGCCAAAGTGGTTAGAAAGACCTTCTACATAGCCCACCTCATCACGAAGGGTTTCACATCTAGATCAAGAGAGGTAATCGTGCCCCTTTATTCATCCCTCATCAGGCCCATCATAGAATACAATGCCCCTTTGGGATGTACCTTACCCGACACCTGCAGCAATTAGAAAGACCCCAAAAGTATGTCACCAAAAGGATCAAGGGTCTCAAACAGATGCCATATGCTGCTCGGTTAAAAAAACTCCAGCTCTACTCAGTTGCATACCGCCTACTTCGAGGCGATCTATGCCTGACATACAAAGCTATGTCAAATCCGGAATTAATGGACATGCTCCACCTCAGTAAATCTAAATCCCTTAGAGCCACACGCTCGAGGGACTTGAACCTCAGCACAGAAATAAATAGAACTTGCTGGAGGGACAGGTTCATAACCCAGAGGCTGCCTTCGCTCTGGAATAGAATTCCACTTCATGTGAGGCAGAGCACCTCACTGAATCTCTTCAAGAAGAATCTCGATAAGTGGATGGGGGATTGTAGGTTTGTCCCAGGGATTACTCCCGTGTCACTATTAGACAGAGGCACAGTAAACTAAACCTTAAAAAGGGCACAGTATACTCAAATCAAGGGGTGGCGTAAGCCATACAGAATCAGGCTAGGCTTATAATTGCCCCAGGGCAGATAGCCTAGTATGAACCTTTGAACCTATAAAGCCTTTCAGAAAATCAGAGCAACTCCTTGTGTCCTATGCTACAGGTGCTCAAGGGAAGCCTATTTCCAAACAGACAATCTCAAAATGGATAGCCCAACTAGAGCGGGCTTTGCCACTGCAGTCTTGCAGGGCATCCTGGCTCCACCTAGTTCCACTTAGTGCCTACCACCCCTTTATTAGCTTTGGGATTCTACCCATCTTTTATGACTGCAGCTGTATGCACGATGAACATAGTACAGTTTTGTACCTACCATAAATGTAGATGTCCGAGTGCTAATACAGCTGCAGTCCAGGTTTCCCTCCCTTCTTCCCCTCTTGGGACAGGCCTTATGGCTAACACCTCCTCATACAACCTCATTGGGGTATTCTTTTATGGTGTATTTGCTTGCAACTACTGTTTTTTGATTATATTGCATTTGCTTTATTACATAAATTTATGTTTTGTCTTCCTTCTGGGGGCACCTGACATCTGTGGCAAGAAAAACTGAAGAAAATGGAGTCGGCTGGTTCTTTTATACCCCTGTCGCACTGACGTCAGGGAAGAAGCGACGACAACCGACGCCGGACCTAGACTTTGGAATTCGGCCGACCGAGGACCCGCCTGACGGCAGGAAAACCCATCTGTTATGACTGCAGCTGTATTAGCACTCGAACATCTACATTTATGGTAGGTACAAAACTGTACTTTTGCCTTAATAAAAATAACAGTGATCACAAAATAATCAATGTGAATGAAAAAATGTAATAACTGATCGCTACAAACCTGTGTGTTTGCCTGGCTAAAGGAGAGCAATATCTTTACTGTCCTGCAGAACTTGGGTACCATACAAAAACAAATTCACTAAACGCCTGCTTAAAAAGAGGTTCCTGCACCAAAACCTGTGCCTCTAAATGCAAGAGGATGTAAACAAACCTTATCATTGGTGATATTGTGTTGTGGACAGCATAATTCATGTTTATTAGCAGTGATGTCAGCATGGGGGCAGGGAATAATAAAAACTTATTTTTTTTAACAGTAGCCTTGATGTGACATAAAGGGTGGTGACCATTACTGTTTCCTTATCACAAGATGGAGGATATGACTTCCTAGCAGTTACTGTATGTTGCTAGGATGTGAAAAGTGACAAAAACAGTCAGAATTAGTTCTTTGTTTAATGTACATAGATGGAGATTAATAGATAAGGGCAGAAAAAAACAAACAGGGTGAGGATATTCGGAGGAGATGGCATTGTTCTCCTTTAACTTGCTAAGACCTGCTGAGCAGAAATGCCTTTTTTCAGTGCTGTTCAGTTAGCTTTTTAGTCCCATTAATTGATTGCTTTTCATTGATAAGTTTGTTGATAGAAGGTGTGAAATGAAAGCTCTTAGGCAATCCACTGCCTTATCTCCGTAGTCTGTAGTGCCAGGCAAATTGAAATGTTGTTTATATTGGTGAAGGATGTGATTTTTGCTGAAACATGGAACTTTTCTTCCCAGGCTTCCTTGTACAAGAGGTTTTGATTCCAGTCAGATTATCCCAGTTAACAAAATTGCAGTGAATGAATAGTATGCCAGCATTCTTTTTTGAATGGTTTGTCAGTGTTCTTTAAAAAAAAATTTGAACATTCACTTGTAATAATTTCTAGAAATGCAGTGGATATAAAAAGTGTGCACATCCCTGTTAAAATGACAGATTTTTGTGATATAAAAAATGAGACCACAATAAATCATTTCAAAACTTTTCCCACCTTTAATGTGACCTAAAACCTGTACAATTCAATTGAAAACAAACACATCTGTTAGGGGAAAAATACAAAAAAATGAAAAACATACAGTACTCTGGTTGCACAGGTGTGCACACCCTTAAACTAATACTTTGTTGAAGCACCTTTTGATTTAATTACAGCATTCGGTCTTCTTGGGTACACACCTGCCATCAATTAAAGAGACTGTGATTAATCCCAAATAATGTTCAGCTGTCCTAGTAGGATTTTCTTGACATTTACTCACTTGCCTGCTACAGCAAAAGCCATGGTTTGCAGAGAGCTTACAAAGCATCAAAGGATCTCATTGTTAAAAGGTATCAGTCAGGAGAAGGGTACAAAAAATTTCCACAGCGTTGGATATACCATGGAACACAGTGAAGACAGTCATCAGAAAGTGGAGAAAATATGGGAACAACAGTGACATTGCAAAGAAGTGGACATCCCTCCAAAATTGAAAAGACAAGATGAAAGCTGGTCAGGGAGGCTGCCAAGAGACCTACAGCAACACTGAAGGAGCTGCAGGAATTTCTGGCAAGTACTGGTTGTGTACTACATGTGAGAACAATCTCCTGTATTCTCCATATGTCTGGACTGTTGGTAGGGTTGCAAGATGGAAGCCTTTCCTTAGACAGAAAAACATCCAGACCCAGCTAAAATTGGCAAAACAGTACATCATGTCTTCCCAAAAGCATGTGGGAAAATGTGTTATGGGCTGATGACACCAAGGTTGAACTTTTTGGCCACAATTCCAAAAGGTACATTTGGCACAAAAACAACACTTCGCATGACCAAACGAACACCATCCCCATGGTGAAGCATGGTTGTGGCAGTATCATGCTTTGGGGTTGCTTTTCTTCAGTTGGACGTGGGGCTGTAGTCAGTTCGGAGGGAATTATGAACAGTTCGAAATACCAGTCACTTTTGGCCCAAAACCTTCATATGTCTGCTAGAAAGCTGAAGATGAAGAGGAATTTCACCTTTTAATACAACAATGACCCCAAGCATACATCCAAATCAACAAAAGACTGGCTTAAACAGAAGAAAAGTAAAGTTTTGGAATGGTCAAGTCAGGACCAGACCTAAATCCAATAGAAAATTTGTGGGGTGACCTGAAGAGAGCTGTGCACAAGAGATGCCCTCGCAATCTGACAGATTTGGAGCGCTTTTGCAAGGAAGAGTGGGCAAATATTGCCAAATCAAGATGTGCCTCGCTAATAGACTCCTATCCAAAAGACTGAATGCTGTAATTAAATCAGAAGGTGCTTCAACAAAATATTAGTTTAAGGGTGTGCACACACAACAAAGTATTAGTTTAAGGGTGTGCACAGTTAAGCAACCAGCGTATTGTATGTTTTTTTATTTTTTTTATATTTTACCCTAACAGATTTTTGTACATGTTATAGGTCACATTAAAGGTGGGAAAAGTTTTGAAATTAGTTATTGTGGTCATATTTTTATATCACAAAAAACATGTCATTTTAACAGGGGTGTGTACACTTTTTATATCCACTGTAACAATATATGAAACATAATTGAGGCACATTTTATAAACTGCAATTTTTAAAATTAAACCTGCAAATCTTGTTTTAATGAATCATTTAAAGTCATGATTGTCACACACAGGCCATTATGAAACACTGTATCCCTGAATGCAGATACACATACATGAGTACATTTTACTAAATGTAACAGGACCTCAGGTAACTTGTGATTAGTTTATTTATTTATTTATGTATTTATTTTAATCTGTATTAATAAAGTAGGTAAACTCCCGTGGTGGTGGTGCTGTGGTAGCGTTGTTGCCTCACAGTAAGACGCTGTCCGGTTCAATTCTCAGCTAGAGCGTCTTCTGTGTGGAGACATGCGTGAATGGGCGTACCTTTGTTGAAGGTTGTGCGTCAGGCCTGGCAAGCCGATAAGTAAAAATCAACTGCCAATCATTAGCGGACCGGAGTTCCGCTGTGGCGACCCCTAACCGGGAAAAGCCGAAAGACACAAACAAACATTAATAAAGTAGACGTCCATTGTTAATTTTCAGCAAAAAAAGAAATGGACTGGCAAGTAAGAAGGGCTTATTTGTGGTGAAGTGTTTACACATGCTATGAGAAATTCTTGTCCGTTATATTTTGCTAAATATAACAAGACATTGGGTAACTTGCGATTAGTTCAAGTTTTAAAATCTGTAGCAATTGAATAGGTATTCATTGTTAATGTTCAGTAAAAGAGCTGGACTGGCAAGTATAACAGGCTTATCTGTGGTGAAGTATTAACACATGCTATGTAAACTGCTTGCAGGTGTGGAGGGAGAAAATGCATGACTAGCTGCTGATGGTGAGGAAAGGAAATTTAAAAATGGCTTGAGCAAGAGAGGATGATGAGGCTTTGGAATTCTTTGCTAGATGGGAGATTTTTATGCTGCTGAATCAGTTCACAAGCATGTCAGACTGAAAACAGGTCATTGACATGGAAGGTTAATGTACTGGTGTTTTTTCCATATCTTCTTGTAATATCAAAAGATTAATTTTAAAGACAAACTGTCTGACATCATCAAAGGATGTCATCACTTCAGAAAATGCAAAAACATATGAATGACCATTTGGCATGTATGGCAGAATTTGAAACCTTTGGTATTAGCTGCTGACCCTTTTTTGAGGACACTGTTGGCATAGTTCTTTTACTGTTTAATTCCCCCATTCTTTTTTTTTTCTCCTGCTTCATTCTTTCTAGCTTGCGCTAAGTGTCTCCCAGCAAAACTGAGGCTTTTTCATCTCACTTTTATCAGAGACTTTTTCAGAATACCAACACACATAGTACTGTGCAATGCTTTAAAGAGCCATATGAACCAGGTGATCTAGGGCATGTGACTAAACAGTTACATACCAAATAAAATATAAATGAGCATACAAAATAGACACCACTCAAAAAATGATTTTATAGTTTGGCAGCCCTCATTTTTTAAAACATAGTTAATAAATATGCTATCATTTGGGCAGCCATGGTGGTGCAGCGGATAGCGTTGCCACCTCACAGCAAGAGGTTCTCCGGTTTGATCCTCTGCTGGGGTGCCTTCTGTGCGGAGTCTGCATGTCCTCCCTGTGGCACGTGGGTTTTCTCCGGGTGCTCCGGTTTCCTCCTACATCCCAAAGACATGCTGTAGGTGGATTGGACACTTTAAATTGGCCCTGGGCATGAGTGTGTGCGTATGTGTGCCTTCTGTGGAAGGTTGGGCACCGGGCTGGCTACCCGACACCATAAAACTCCACTGCCAATCATGAGTGGACAGGCCATCCACTGTGGTGACCCCTAACTGGGAAAAGCCGAAAGAAGAAGAAGATATCCTATCATTTAAAGCTGGCTGTACATTGGAATTTAGTCTCAGCTGCCACAGTAACTCTTTTCTATTCAGTCATATTTTCCCAGTTTCCACGTTGTGCTGGATAAGAAACGTGTTCCACAACAAAAAATATGAACTTTTTGAAACTGGTGCATTGTTGTGCAGTTAATATTAGTGGCTTCTAACTTAATGGATACCTGGCTGTTTCAGTAGAAGCTTTCCAGCACCTGTTGTCACCAGTTGGGATGACTCATTGCTCTGTTTCATAGTAAAGAAGTATAATGCAGCATTGTGAACCTGAGCTGCATGGTATAAGTGCCTGTGAATCTCGTCAGTTAACCATCTTTACCCCATAACAAATGGAAACATTTGAGGCAAGTTAGACATTTTGATGCAAGAATAGAATAAATACTATGATTATTTAGCAATGTCAGATGAAAAGATCCAGGATTTGGATGTTACAGTGACTGATCACTCTGACCAGTTAACACAAAATGCTCTCCTAGATATGCAGCAACATGTGCAGCATACCTAAGCAAAAGTCAAGGTACTGGACAGCTGATTGACTCTGAAGGGTACAATCAACTTAAAAATATATGGGTATTGGGGATCCCAGAGAAATCTGAAGGCCAGGAGTCTATCATATATATATGTAGCCTAAGGTGTCAGAGTGGACAGGCATTTCTACTCAAAACCTAATACTTGAGCAAGATCACAATGTCTTTCTGCCTTAAATGTTGTGCTGCCACTTCCCCAGGCCCATTATTATCAGGTTTCTGGCATATTTTGTAAAATAAATAGTTCTTCGGAACTTGTTGGTTGTAGGGAAACAACTGGCAGTGGGACAGTACAAGAGTTTTTGCTGAACAAGATACTCAGTAGATACTGTACAATGGAGAGGTGGCTTTGGTCAGCTTTGAGGATCTGTAAGCTCAGTGGTTGGAAGCACAAGTGTGTGTACCCTGTAACTCTTCACATTGCTATTCTTGTGTTCCCTAGTTGACCATTTTTAGATGGTCGCTGTTAACAAAGTGAATCAGTGATTAACACCGGCTGCCCCATCCATGAGGGGGACGTAAGTGCCACCCCTGGGGTGAATCTGTGGTCTCCTGTCCAGTAGTCAAGATTGTGCTTTAATAGGGTCATTGAAGTGCTCTCACTCTTATTACCTTTCTTGATTTGGAAGATGCAGTGCTTAAACTTCATCAGTTCTGTACTGTTGTTACACCTGGGTCAGAATCCTCTAATCCCACAAAAGTCTTTGTTACAAGGAGGGGAAGCAGCAGAACCACATAAACCTACCAAATATTTTCCTTTGTTCAGAAAGAAGTCAGCAGATAAGGCAAAAGTGGCATACGAGATATCTCAAAACTCAGCAGTGTGGCTGTGCAGTTCCTAAAGAAATGTATTTTATATTATGGTTGGATGTTACAGGCCTTAATAAGCAAATCTTTAGTCCACTGTAGTGGACGTACTGAATAGCTTTGGTTAAACTGGTCAGTATTAAGTAATAAAGTTAGTGTAATTAATGCCTTTGCCTGGAGGGGTGGCTAACCCAAGTGTTAAGGATGTCCATGTTGATGTCTTTACACTCTACATATTTGAAGTAGTAATCATTTTCAAAGGATGGCTTTCAGTTGTCCTCTACTTGTTACATCTATGCTTGTTCAGACATGCAACTTGTATATGGTGGTTCATTTTTTTTCACGTGACTCTTATGTTAATTGCTTTGAATTGATAACTCCATGAAAAAAAATCCTGTAGCGGAAAACAAACTGCCAACGGATGAAGCACCTCGTGAACGTTTCCAGTCACTATGATAGACAGACTTCTGGTAAGTCCGCCACCAACAGAACACAAAATAAAAACGTGTAAAAATGAGAACAGCTTTAATAAATAGAGTTAAGCACTTTCGTCCGCAAGGACTTCTTCAGAACAAATTTTTGAAAGTAAAAACATCCCAATTTATATCAGATTCAAAACAAATGATTGGCCACTTAGCAATAACCGTAATTAAACCCCATTTCTACCAATTTCAATTTACAGGTAGAGGAAACTACACATAACCATATATAAAAGCTTAATAAATGATTAAACACATGTAAAATGTTTGTCTCATGAATACAATGCACTATAAATGTAAAAATAATACACACACACACACACACACACACACACACACACACACACACACACACACACACACACTACAGCTTTTTAAACGAGTAAAACATTATTATCAAGTCAAGCTGAAAAATAAAGTATATGTTAAAATTTAAAAATTACAGTTTTAATCGTACCAAAGCACCTTACACTATCCCATCAATAGTTTACATGTTATTTATAATTGTAATTTAGCAGCCCTTAGTTTAAGAACTGGGGTTATAGAGATCTGGTCATTTAAACCAGTTACCAATATAGATCTTTATATTCCAATCCATTCTGCCATTGGTTTCCCCTTGGATCTGTATGGATGTGTTCAAGAACAAAGAATGTAAATCATCCTTTATGACAATTCCTAATATGCTTAGCTAAAGAATTAGTGTTCACATCTTTACTTATAAAATATATATGTTTATATATGCTTTTTTTTAAGGGGCATCTCAGTTTTACCAACCTAGAGCGAGTTGCATATTTAATATATTGCTATGTAAACCATCCCACAACGCAAACAGTTGTAGAATTTCTAGGACTGTAATAATTTATTCCAATGGGCTAGGCAAATACAGTTAGATTTGTGGATGATATATGTATGTTATGGACTGGTGGTTAAGGAGGAATTGTTAAGAGTTTACATATTAAGATTACTACCTCATTTTTTTAAATTCATAAATCAGATTCATGATAGTGAGCTACAATATTTGGAAGTAGTTATAAAAAGGGAGTAGCAGATACATTATTTTAGAATTTTTCATAAATTCACATTTTCCAATTCAGATCTTCACTACATTACTGACCACCCTTTCCATCAAAAAAGGAATATAGTGAAAGGTCAGTTTGTTAGGGCAGTCTACATGATTTCCAATTATGGTGATATTTTGGAAGAATGTGAATTTATTACATTTTTATTTTTACAGAAGGGTTACTGCAAAGATTGGTTAAATAAAATAAGCAGAGACATTATTTCTGGTTGGGGGCAAGGTATGCACCCATTATTAATAATAAACAGCTGCATGGTGAGATGACAAGTGCATCTATTAGTTTTCATAATAACATACTTTTTTCAGGCTCTACATTTGGAGTACAGTAGGGATACCAATCTTATTAAGGATGTGTTTTTAAAATATTGGAACATGTTTTAAGATGTTACCTATTACCTTAAATATTTCTTTTGAAGCCTCGCTGATTGGTTAAAGAAAAGCTAAAAAATTAAAAGAGCTGAACGAGAAGGTGGATAGCACAAACTTGACAACAGATAAAATATGACCAGACACTTACAAATGTGGAGCCAGTAGTTCATGCCCTTAGATTGCCAGTATTAATTGTAATTCCCTATCCCATCAGAATAAATTATTACGTCCTATAAATTCTACAACTGTTTGATTTATGGGTTGGTTTTAAATAGCAATATGTTCAATGCGCTGTCTGTTCTATGTTGGTAAATCTTTGGAGTCCCTTAAAAAAAACACATATATGAACATATATATGGTATAAATGAAGATGTGGACACTAATGCTTTAGCTAAGCACATTATAATTTGTTATAAAGGAGAATTTTGCATTCTTTGTTCTTGAACAGATCTTTAGAGATCCGAGAGGAGGCCAATGGGAGAATAGATTGGAGTATAAAGAATTATACTGGTAACTGTTACCAGGGACTAATATTGAACCTGGTTTGAATGACCAGATCTCAATAGCCCCATTTTGAAACTAAGGGCTGCTAAATTATAATTATAAATAAAATGTAAACCATTGATGGGATATAATGTAAGGTGTTTTGGTAAGATTAAAACTGTAGTTTTTAAATTTTAAAATATACACTCTGTTTATTTTCCAGTTTGACTTGAATATAATATTTTGTTTAAATATTATAGTATATAGGTATATTTAGTGTTTTGTGTTCTTGAGACAAATATTTTATGTGCATTTAATCATTTTTATTAAACTTTTATATGTATATGGAGTTTCCTATACCTTTAAAATGAAATATGTGGAGATGGGGTTTACTTAATGTTATTGTTGAGCAATCATTCTTTTGCGTTTTGAATCTGAAATAAATTGGAATGTTTTTACTTGCAAAAATGACTTCTGACGAATTCCTTCCAGACAACAGTACTTAACTCTATTTATTCAAGCTATTCTCATTTTTACACATTTTTATTTTGTGTTTCATTGTTGGCAGATTTATCAGTATTTTAGCTGTCTTAGTGAGAGGATGTGTTCACAAGATGCTTCACCTGTTGGTGGTTTGCTTTCCATTGCAGGATGCAGGATTTTTTTCGTAGAGTTACTGGCTGTTAGTTGGTGCTGTCTGCACCAATGTTAATTGGATGTTTTGAATTGATGTTAGTGGGTATTTGGGCTGCTGCTACTGTAAAGCTGGGAAATATATTCCGGAGTGGTAGAACATTTGGCACTGAGTTGGGGTGGATACTGGGGTTTTCTAAGATACATTAGGCAGAACTCGAGTTTAAGTCTTTATTTCTATTGTTTGAAGGTAGTAAACATTTTTCTTTATGTTAATGGTGCGGGTGATAGTCAAAAGAGGGGTAGAGTTTTTGCTTATTATCAATCGCATATTTTTAATCTGCAGGAAACACACATCTCAACTGATGAATATAGAGCTATTCTCTATGGCAGTAGAGAGGCATATCTCTCATAAGGAGGAATACCCCTTTTCAAATAATTGAAGTCCAAGCAGATGAGCAGGGTAGATATGTAATGTTGAAGCATCATGTGTTGGACTTAAGTGATCACTATGGTGAATATTTAGTATGGTTAGAGAGTGGGTGTTTTTCCAGAAGGGAACAACAACTTGGGGGGGGGGGTGTTTTGGAATATAGTTCTATCATTTTTACTGATGTAGGCCTGGAGGCCACTGTGGAATCTGCAGAGCCTCCTTCGACAGGTACCACGGTGGAAGCCATCAAGGGATCTGTAGGCAAGTCCCAGAGGGATTCCCAGGCATCTGAGTCAGGCGCTGAGGTGAACCACAGCTGGTTATCTCTGAAAGTCCACGTTGCATCACACACATTGTTTTACATGAAGATGATGTTCTTCATCTCACATTGCTGCAGTCATAACCTGTGGGTAGTCCGCTGTCCTCGGTCGGCCCGAATACCAAAGTGTTAGGCTGGCGTCGGTCATGGGCGCTTAGATCTGACGTCAGTATGCCGTGGTACTAAAACGCATGACCGACGTCATATCCTCAGTCTTTCTTGCCGCATGGTCCGAAGCAGAAGCAGCGTTTGCAAGTGCCGTCAAGGCCCTGAAATTTTCGTATTCTGAGTTTCAGACCGAAGACCAAGTTGGGCTAAGTACCCCGTTGGGGAATATTTTTGTCTTTTCTTGCCTCAGTTAAATCCGGATGTCAGAAAAAGTGAATAATTGTATTTCTTGTGGGAAACAGATACCTCATAGGGATTACCACTCTCTTTGTATTCCTTGCTTGGGGCCTGAGCACGATGTAGTCGGGTGTCGCTTTTGTGCTAAATTTGATAAGCGCACTATTAAGCGCAGGCTAGATTGTGCTAGGCTTGTCTTCGGTAAGCGGTGTAATTATAATATGCCGTCGGATCCTCCGACGCCCGCGAAGAAGCGTAAGGAGAAATCTTTGAAATCTAGGCAGGATGAGTCGTCCGTTCCGGACGACGGTTCTTTAGAGACCACGGTGGAGTCTGTGGACCCGGCCGAGATTTCAGTTGAGTCTCAGGGGGAACCTTTAGTTTTGCAAGATGTGGCCTCTCAGGAGTCAGGTCAGGCTGAGGGGGCCTCTCAGGTTGCTGTACTCCCTTCTTTGCATAAGGTGGTTAGGCCTTCTCCCTCTGTCTCTAAGGTACCTTCAAAGGCCAGGCCTGGTTTGTCTTCCTCTGGCGTCAGTCCTAGTTCTGCAGGTTCTGTGCCTAAGAAGCACATGCTTAAAATGGCAGAAGATTTAATTACCTTGATTAGAGGTTCTATGCCCCCTCCAGATAAGAGGCCTAGGGTGGAGCCAGAAGTGGAAGGATTGGAACATTCTTCAGATTATTCAGAGTCTTCGGCTGAAGACATTCAGGATTTTCCCCCTTATTCTGATTCTGACGCAGAAGATTCTAGTCCCTCTGCTTCCCCTCCAGAGGATTTTTCTTTTTCAGAAACCCTGCATTCTATGAGGGAGCATTTTAAATGGGAAGGTCAGGATTTCTCAGATTCCCGAAAGAGGCTTAGGGAATTCTTGTTTTTACCACAACATAGGCCCTTGGCTATACCTCCGGTTTTAGATGTTGTGCAGGATGTTTTCTCTGAGGCCTCACTTAATCCAGACTCTTTACCTCCTGCCCCGGTTAAGCCAGACCGATATTACAGGGTGCCAGAGGCTCATAAATATTTGTATAAGAGCCCTAGGGTGGACCCTGAAATTATTAGCCAGGGACCTAAGGGTGTCAGGGCTTCTGTTGTAAAGAATCCGGTTCCTATGGATAAGGACTCTAGAGCTCTGGATAGGTGGGGTAAAAAGGTGTATACCTCTTCCACTCTTGCAATGAGGGCTTTAAATTGCCAGTTTCATATGCTGAAATACCAGAATTTTCTTCTTAGTCAATTGAAATCTAAGGTGGATGCTTTAGCAGAGGGCATAGAGTGTAAAGAATTACAGGATTTGGTTCATGCCTCTGACCAGGTGGGTAAGCATTCTTTGCAGTGTGGTTTTGATGCTTTGCAGGCCTCTTCTGGGGTGGCTGCCACTGGATCTGTTATTCGTAGGCACGCTTGGCTTAAGGATCAGAACTTGTCAGAGCATGTTAAAGCTCGAATTGTGGATGCTCCCCTTCAGTCTGAAGTTTTGTTTGGTTCTCCTGTGGAGTCAGTCTTGAAGAAAATGGAGGACAAAGCTAAGTCTATGCAGACTGTTAAAGATTTCTTACAAGTGCAGCCCCCTAAGTTTAGCAGAAATTGGCCTACTAAGGGGGTGGGCTTACCCTTCTTCTGATTTACAGTCTAGGGGCAGATCTAGACGTGGTAGGGGCAGAGCTCATACACAGGGATCTTTTAGGCCTAGGACGTGGAGTTCCCCTGCGCAGTCTGCTGGTGAGGGCAGGGGCCAGTCCTTTCGTAAACAGACCCAATGACCTGCATTTTCAGCTGCCCAATGTCCTTCAAGGATGCATCTGCAGTCATAACAAATGGGTTGTCCTGTCGTCAGGCAGCCCTTCGGTCGGCCGGATTCCAAAGTCTGGGTCCGGCTTCGGCTGATGTCGCACTTCACCCGACGTCATCTCTGCTGGTCTTCGGGTATAAAGGCATCAGCCGACGCCATTTTCCTCAGTCTTTCTTGCCACGTGGCGCCCGAAGCAGAAGCTGTTCGCAAATGCCGGTCGGTCAGATCCAGAGATTACTACTACCGAATACTACTTCGAAGACTTCTAAAAAGCTAAGTACCCCGTTGGGGACTCTTTCTTGCCTCAGCCGATGTCAGAAAAAGTAAATAACTGTTTAACTTGTGGGAAACAAATACCTCATAAAGATTTCCACTCTTACTGCCTACCTTGTTTAGGCCCAGACCACGACGTAGCAGCCTGTTTAGCCTGTGCTTCCTTCAACCGAAACGCTTAGGCGTCGGTCGGAGTTTGCTGAACAGTTTTTCGGCTCAGATTTTGTGTACATTATGCCGCCGGATCCTCCGACTACCCAAATTGTTAAAAACGCAAAGAAAAGACCGACACTCGCGGTCCGCGGTTTCCGCCGAAACCACGGTTAAGCAGGTCGAGTGTCTCGGTTTCGGCGAAACCGAAAACGGGTCAATCTTCAGCCGAATCCATGACTACTACCGAGGCTCCTGCTACCTTAGTTGAATCGGCCTCTGAAGTTTTGCCTACTACTGTGGTTCCTAGTGAATTATCAGACACCATCCCTTTGGATGTCCCTACCCCAGCACGTGGTGCTGCTAGGCCTCCTGCAGCCATGTCTATAAAGGCCTTTGCCAGGGCTAAAGCAGCAAAAACTGTTAAATCAGTGCCTGTTAAGCCCACCTCATACAGGCCCACTTCTAGTTCACAAATGCTTACTCTGGCAGAGGATTTAATCTCCTTAATTAGGGGATCCCAATCTCACCCAGACAGGGCCTCTCAGCCTCCAGAAAAGAGACCTAGAGCAGAGCCCCCCGAGCCAGTGTCCTCTGATGATTCTTCGGATGATTCAGACATTACAGATCAGCCAGAGGCTCCTTTTTCTACTTATGAAGATTCCGATGCTGAAGAATCCATTCCATCTGCCTCTCCACCAGAGGAATTTTCCTTTGGGGAAACCTTACATGCCATGAGAGAACAATTCCAATGGCAGGGACAAGATTTCTCAGATTCAAGAAAAAGGCTTAGGACCTTTCTGCACTTACCACAACATAGGCCCTTAGCTATACCTCCAGTTCTGCCTGTTGTGGATGATGCATTTAATGATGTTTGCACTTCTCCTGATACTTTACCTCCAGCCCCTGCCAAACCAGATAGATTTTACAGGGTGCCAGACACTCATCACCACCTATACAAGGCCCCACTTGCAGATCCTGAGACTATATCCCAGGGGCCTAAGGCAGTAGCCGACCTCAGCAAAACCCTCTCCCTTCTGAAAGGGAATCCAGGTCCTTAGAGAGATGGGGGAAAAAAGTTTACACCTCTGCTACTCTCTCAGCTAGAGCTTTAAACTGTCAGTTTCATATGATCCAATACCAAGAGTTTATGCTTGATCAGTTAACTAAGAAGCTGTCCTCTGATGACTCCTTAGATAAGAAATATGTTTTAGAAATGGTGAATAACATTCAGCAGGTTAGTAACCATTCTTTAAAATGTGGCTATTATGCACTGGAGGCTTCATTTAGATCAGCCATGACTGGCACAGTGATAAGAAGGCATGCATGGTTGAAAGAACAGGTCTTGCTGGATCATGTTAAAGCAAAGCTGTTAGATGCTCCTATGGATAAGGCCAGTCTATTTGGTACCCCTGCTCAGCAAGTACTGAAGAAAATGGAAGAGAAGGCAAAATCTGTACAAACAGTTAAGGATTTCTTACAGGTTCAGCCCCCAAGGTTTAGCAGGAACTGGCCTGCCAAAAATTGGTCCTTTCCAGACTCCTCAAAATCTCAAAGAGGCAGGAATAGACGCTCTAGGGGAAGAAATCAATCCAGAGGAGGTGCCTACAGAGGACGCCAGTGGCAAGGCAATAACCAGCGAGGCACAGACACAACCACTGCCACTGCAACAGGACAATCACATTGACTTGGCTCTGACACCGCCTACCAGGGAGCAAATAGCAGCCCCTTTAGGCGGAAAGTTAGCCTTATTTTCGAAAAATTGGCACTATATCACAAAAGACAAGTGGATTTTGCAAACCATAGACCAAGGCTACAGGTTCCACTTCCACACCTTACCAGTAAAAAGAGGAATGCCAAACCTACCTCCAAATCAAAAAACAGAAACTCTGAAGCAGATAGCTCAATTAACAAAGATGAGAGCTGTGGAAAGAGTACCAATAACAGAACAGGGCAAAGGATTCTACTCCAGACTCTTCCTAGTACCAAGAAAAGAGAAAAGTTGGAGACCTATTCTCGACCTGTCCATCTTAAACACATACATCATTGTCCCAAAATTCAAAATGCTGACCCTACAGCAACTTCTTCCCATGCTGGGCAAGGAGTGTTGGCTGGTAACTCTAGATCTCAAGGAGGCATACCTGCACGTCCCCATACGACCAAATTGCAGAAGATACCTCAGATTTCTTGCAGGATCAGAGCATTATCAATTCTCAGCATTGCCCTTTGGCTTAGCTACTGCGCCCCGAGTATTCACAAAATGCCTCGCACCAGTAATCGCTCATTGCAGGCTACAGGAATCCAAATTTATCCATACCTGGACGACTGCCTGTTACAAGCGGACAACAAAAGCAAGCTGACAACAGATTTACAAAGAGTCATTTGCTTACTACAAGCCCTGGGATACACAGTCAATTTAAAAAAGTCAAGACTGATACCATCCCAGACAAGAACATTCTTGGGTGCGGAATTGGACACAGTAAAACAAATGGCATTCCTAACTGCAGAAAAACAAGAACAACTCCCTCTTTACTTCTTGGCATTAACAAAGCAGAACAAACTAACAGCAAGAAAAGTACTGCAGGCCTTGGGCTTCATGGCATCATGCATAATCCTGGTCCCCCATGCCAGACTGCATATGAGAAAGCTACAGTGGTACCTAAAGATTTTATGGTCGCAACACAGGCACAGCTTAGAAACCGAAATCCCACTAATCCCATGCCTGAAACAAGAGTTCCTATGGTGGGCTCAAGCATGCCAGTCAAACCCAGGCTTGCCCTTCCACAACTTTCAAGCAAACCAAACCATCACAACGGACGCCTCAGACCTAGGCTGGGGGGCGCACATGTTGGACAAATGCATACAAGGATTGTGGACTCCAGACCAGCTGCACCTGCACATAAACCAAAAAGAAATGCTGGCAGTAAAACTAGCAATCCAGAAATTCAGACCATTCCTCAAAGAAGGCCATTTAATGATAAGGGCAGACAACACCACAGTCATGTGGTACACCAACAAACAGGGAGGCACTCATTCATACCCCCTATGCAGAATGACTCTGGACCTTTGGAATATGGCTCTGAGCTACAACATCCAGTTACAGGCAATATTTGTGCCGGGAAAAGAAAACACCCTAGCAGACATGTTAAGCAGAACCACCTCGGATGCTCACGAATGGATGCTACACCCGGACACCTTCAAGGCCATCACAAAGAAATGGGGAATGCCACAAATAGACCTATTCGCATCCCCACTCAATCACCAGCTCAAAAATTCTGCACAAGGACATACCACCCACTTGCATGGAAGGTGGACTCTCTATCCTTCAGTTGGAAAGGCCTGACAGCATATGCATTCCCACCTCTTCCTTTGATGTACAAGGTACTACTGAAAATCAAGGGAACGTCCAAGGATAATTCTGATAGCTCGAATTGGCCAAGACAACACTGGTATCCATTGCTGAGGAGCATGTCTCAGGGGAGAATGTGGTCAATACCCTGATGCCTTTGATGTTAACGCAGAACAATTACAACATCATGCACCCAAACCTAAAACCTTGCAACTGACTGCCTGGAACATCACATAACAGCAACTAACCCAGACTTATCCCAAAGGGTTAAAGACATTATCCTTGAAGCCCGCAGACCTTCAACAAGAAGGAACTATGCAGGAAAATGGAAAAGGTTTGTCATTTGGAGTACTGAAAGAGGAAAAGATGTGTCGAACATAGATATTGCTAACATCCTGGAGTACTTGGCAGAGCTTCTACATACAGGCCTGTCCTATTCCTCCATCAAGATACATGCATCAGCTATTTCCGCAGAATACAGCCTCGATCAACCTGTCTTTTCATCCTCTACTCAGGCAGTTCCTCAGAGGGATCAAGAATGTAAAACCTCCTAGGAAACCGCCATTACCAGCATGGGACTTGAACTTTGTGCTAGAAAAATTGACACTTCCTCCATTTGAACCAGCAGCAACAGCAGATCTTCAACACCTATCATGGAAAACTGCTTTCCTACTGGCAATTACTTCAGCAAGGAGGGTTTCGAACTACAGGCCTTAATGGCAGTACAGCCCTTCCTAATCTTCCATCAAGATAGAGTGTCCATGAGAACTAATCCTACATTTATGCCTAAGGTGGTATCCAGAGTGTCTTTAAACCAGGCAATCCACCTACCTACCTTCTTTCCCAATCCACAGAACAGGGGGGAAAGACTGTTGCATACCTTGGATGTACATAGACAGTTACGCTACTACCTGGACAGAACCAAAAGTAACAGAAAAACTGACCAGCTTTTAGTAGCCTATGCAACAGGAAGGGAAGGAAAAGCAATTTCCAAACAGACAATCTCCAAATGGATAGGAAATTGCATAAGATTCTGTTATTCCTACCATGGAAAACCAATTCCACAGAACATAAGACCTCATTCTACAAGGGCTACAGCCACTACCACAGCTTTCTTACGAGGAGTGGCAACCAAGGACATTATTGAGGCTACTTGGACCTCCGTGCATACAGTTGCCAAGCATTACAATTTACCTCTATACTCTAGATCCCGAGCAGGGTTTGCCACTGCTGTATTGCAAGGGATCCTAACTACACCATAATTCTTCTTCCTCCTCCCCTAGTTTGGCTATGGTATTCTACCCATTTGTTATGACTGCAGATGCATCCTTGAAGGACATAGTACAGTTTTGTACCTACCATAAATGTAGATGTCCGAGCAGGATAGCATCTGCAGTCAGGATTACCCACCCTCCTTCCCCTCTGTGGTACTCCTAGGGTATGTACCCTCCTAATAGCTAGCTGGGGGGGGGGAGTCTCTTATGGTGTATTTGTTTGTATATATGTACATACATGCTTATTTTTTGTGTTTGCCTTCTACTATTTTGGAAACATTGGCATTCATCCAAAATTTAGCTTTCCAAGAGGGCAACTGGCATCTGGGGCAAGAAACACTGAGGAAAATGGCGTCGGCTGATGCCTTTATACCCGAAGACCAGCAGAGATGACGTCGGGTGAAGTGCGACATCAGCCGAAGCCGGACCCAGACTTTGGAATCCGGCCGACCGAAGGGCTGCCTGACGACAGGACAACCCATTTGTTATGACTGCAGATGCTATCCTGTTCGGACATCTACATTTATGGTAGGTACAAAACTGTACTATCCTTCTTGTCTGGCAGCTCCTCTAGGGGGAAAGTTGGCACTTTTAAGGCAAAATTGGCTTTTAGTCACCCAGGACAAATGGGTGTTGGACATTATAAACCGAGGCTACAGGTTTTATTTCCACACATTGCCCCCTTTCAAAGGCATGCCAGACGTTCCTTCTCAGCAAAAGGCAGAGGCTCACAAACAGATTTCTTTACTTCTTCAAATGGGGGTTATCCAGCAGGTTCCTCCATTAGAGGTGGGCCTAGGATTTTATTCTCGCCTGTTTCTTGTACCAAAGAAAGGAGACACTTGGAGGCCAATTCTGGATTTGTCTATTCTCAACACATACCTGGACATTCCAAAATTCAAAATGTTGACTTTGCAACAACTTCTACCTATGCTAGGCAGAGATCACTGGATGGTAACTCTGGATCTCAAGGAGGCTTATCTTCATATTCCTATCAGGCCAAGCTGCAGGAGATTCCTGCGTTTTCGGGCTGGGACTTTACATTATCAGTTCTCTGCATTGCCCTTTGGCTTATCTACTGCACCCAGGGTATTCACAAAGGTTCTGGCTCCGGTGATAGCCTTCTTCAGGTTAAGAGGAATACAAATTTATCCTTATTTGGACGATTGCCTAATTCTTGCTCAAGACAAAGACAAGCTACTTCACCATCTTCAGTATGTTATGGTGCCTAGGGTATTCTGTGAACGAAATAAAGTCCAGTCTAGTACCCTCTCAGGACATGTGCTTTCTGGGTGTGAGACTGAATACAGCCTCTCAGATGGCGTTTTTGACCCCGGACAAGCAAAGAAATCTTTCCCTTTACTTCAACAATTGTCTCACCTGTCCAGGATGACTGCAAGGACAGTCCTTCAAGCCTTGGGGTTCATGGCATCTTGTATTCTGGTGCTTCCCAATGCCAAACTGCATATGAGGAAGTTACAATGGTATCTCAAGAGTGTATGGACACAACACTGCCACAATTTGGACACTGTCATTCAGATAATACCTTGCATTCAAAAGGAATTTTTGTGTTGGGCTCAGGAATGTCACCTAAACAAGGGACTCTCTGTGACCCGACCAGAGGCGAGTCAGATCTTAATGACAGATGCCTCGGACAAGGCTTGGGGAGCACATCTCAATGGAAAATGGGTTCAAGACATGTGGCCTTCCAGACTTCAACATTTGCATATCAACATGAAGGAGATGTTAGCAGTCCAATTTGCATTGATGGCCTTCAAGGATCTACTACACCCAGGACAAGTGTTGATTCAAACAGACAACACAACTGTCATGTGGTACATTAACAAGCAAGGGGGAACCCATTCGTACCCACTATGCAGGCAAGCTATGATTTTGTGGGAGACTGCTCTCAGTTTGCACCTCACTCTTCAAGCAAGGTTTCTGCCAGGAGCACAGAACTCCTTAGCGGATGTTTTGAGCAGACAGATGGTGGATCCGCACGAGTGGAAACTGGATCCTCATGTATTTCGACAGTTGACAGTGATTTGGGGGACTCCAGACATAGATCTGTTCGCTTCTCCACTAAATTCCCAGCTGCCAAAGTTTTGCACAAAGATGTTTCATCCAAAAGCTTGGAAAGTGGATGCTCTATCATTCAGTTGGAGCAATCTTCACGTCTACGCCTTTCCTCCTCTGCCTCTTCTTCCCAAGGTGCTCTTGAAGGTCAGACGGGACAAGCCCTCCATGATCCTTATAGCTCCAGATTGGCCACGTCAGCACTGGTACCCTCTACTGAGGAGTTTAGTACAGGAGCCTCCTTGGCCTTTGCCATCAAGTCCACACCTTTTGTCCCAGGCAGGCAATCATTTCCTCAAGGTCAACATACAGTCCCTGCATCTGACAGCCTGGCATATTCTGTTCTAGACCCTGGAGGGTCGCAGCTTCCTCAACAAGTTTTGAATGTTATTTTGGAGGCCAGACGGCCTAGTACAAGGAAGGTTTATGCTGATAAATGGAGGAGATTTTTTCTTTGGAGCAAAGCAAAGTGCTTTGATGTTTCAGTACCTAATTTGAGTGTTTCACTTCAGTATCTTACAGAACTATTGGACAAAGGTTTGTCTTTCTCCTCTGTAAAAGTTCATGCTGCAGCTATTTCTGCTCACTATGACTGTGACCCACCTTTATTCTCTCATCCTTTGTTCAAGCAATTTCTTAGAGGGGCAAAGAACATAAGACCCCCACGTAGAGCTCCTACGCCTTCCTGGGATCTCAATTTTGTGTTGGAGAAACTCACTTTATCTCCTTTTGAACCTGCAGCTACAGCTGAGTTGAAGTTTTTGTCTTGGAAGACAGCTTTTTTGTTAGCCATTACATCTGCTAGAAGGGTATCTGAATTACAGGCTCTAATGGCAGTTGAACCCTTCCTAATATTTCATAAGGACAGGGTCTCTTTGCGTACTAACCCTACCTTCATGCCTAAAGTGGTCTCAAATTGGCCTTGAACCAGTCTATTCATCTGCCTACTTTTTATGCTGATCCCCAAAATAAAGGGGAAAAGATTTTGCATTCTTTGGATATTCACAGACAGTTGCGTTACTATTTGAGCAGAACTAAAGGGTTCAGGCAGTCTCAACAGTTGTTTGTTTCTTTTGCTTTGGGTACTCAGGGAAAACCTGTTTCTAAACAAACTATTTCTAAGTGGATTGGTCATTGTATTGCTTTTGTTATTCTCATCATGGTAAGGAGATTCCGCTGAATCAGACCTCATTCCACTAGGGCTACTGCCACTTCTACTGCTTTTCTGAGGGTAGCTACTAAAGATATTTTGGAGGCAGCTACTTGGAGTTCAGTGCACACTTTTTCCAAACATTATCATCTCCCTCTTTATTCCAAATCTAGGGCTGGGTTTGCCACTGCAGTTTTGCAGGGCATGTTAGCAGCTCCCAATGCTTTATGATTTTGCCAACCTCCCTTTCCCTTTGCTTTGGGATTCTACCCACAGGTTATGACTGCAGCAATGTGAGATGAAGAACATAGTACAGTTTTGTACCTACCATAAATGTAGATGTTCGAAGATCCACATTGCTGCAGTCCAATTTTCCCTCCCTCCTTCCCCACTGTAGTTTGAGGTGGTTGTGTGGTTTGGGTTGTAGTTATGGTTTGTACATGGGTGGTTGGATGTTTTTTGGCTATGGCCTTTCTTTTTAGGGCCTTCTGACATCTGGGGCAAGAAAGACTGAGGATATGATGTCGGTCATGCGCTTTAGTACCACGGTGTACTGACGTCAGATCTAAGCGCCCATGACCGACGCCAGCCTAACACTTTGGTATTCGAGCCGACCGAGGACAGCGGACTACCCACAGGTTATGACTGCAGCAATGTGGATCTTCGAACATCTACATTTATGGTAGGTACAAAACTGTACTTTCCTATGGATGTCATGGAATGCTGCCCGAAATCAGGTCCTTCTACCTTTCATCGCCTAGCTCCTGAAGCTCCAAAGCAGAAGAAACTAAAAACTAAACTTGTTTCTCAGTCTCATCAGGACCAGGCTTGTAATCAAACACCTGACTGGCAGGCCTTTACCCAAGGCCTCTTTAATGCCTTCATGGCCTTCTGCCAGACATCAGCCCCTTCTTTTCCGGCACTTGCCCTTTTTCCTTCTACCCGTTTGAGGAAGCCTGCAGAAGATGTTTCTTCTGAGGAGGATGATTCATCAGGGGATGAATCTCTGGACGACTCTACTCAAATTGCTTCTCCTCTGGGTTATACCTCCCCAAAAGATGAATCTAATGATGTTCTTCATCTCACATTGCTGCAGTCCTTACACTTGGGTAGTCCGCTGTCCTCGGTCGGCCCGAATATCAAAGTATAAGGCTGACGTCGGTCAAGGCGCATTTGACTGACATCAGGACGTCAGGGTACAAATGCGCATGACCGACGTCATATCCTCAGTCTTTTTTGCCGCATGGTCCGATGCAGAAGCAGCATTGCAAGTGCCAGTTGGCGTTCTGAAATTTTTCGATTTCGGAGTTTCAGACCGAGTCAAAGTTGGCTAAGTACCCCGTTGGGGAATATTTTAGTTTTTTCTTGCCTCAGTGGTTTACCGGATGTCAGAAAAAGTGAATAATTGTATTTCTTGTGGGAAACAGATACCGCATAGAGACTATCATACTTTGTGTATTCCTTGTTTAGGGCCTGAGCACGACGTTGTTGGGTGTCGCTCTTGTGCTAGATTTAATAAGCGCACTATAAAGAGAAGGTTAGATTGTGCCAGGTTAGTCTTCGGGAAGCGGTGCAATTGTAAAATGCCGTCGGATGCTCCGACGCTTCTTCGAAGAAGCGCAAGGACAAAGCAGTTAAGCCTAGGCTAGAAGAACCGTCGGTACCGGACGCCGGTTCTTTAGAGGTGTCGGTGGAGCCGGTGGTTCCACCGGAGGTTTCTTTGGGATCCCAGGGAGAGACTTTGTTATTGCAGGATGTGGCCTCTCAGGAGGCAGGTCAGGCTGATGGGGCTTCTCAGGTTACTATACTCCCCTCCCTTCCTAGGGTGGTTAGGCCCTCTCCTTCTGTTTCCAAGGCTTCTCCCAGAGGCAGGCCAGGTTTAGCTTCAGTTGGTGTCACCCCTAGTTCTTCAGGAACTGTGCCCAAGAAGCATATGCTTAAAATGGCAGAAGATTTGATTACTTTGATTAGGGGTTCTTTGCCCCTCCTGATAAGAGACCTAGGGTGAAGCCTGAGCTAGGGAGTTTTGAGCAGGCTTGATGTTTCAGAGTCTTGGCTGAAGACTTGCAGGAGTATTCTCCTTATTCTGATTCTGATGTGGATGATTCTACTCCTTCTGCTTCTCCTCCTGAGGATTTTTCTTTTCAGAAACTCTTCATTCCATGAGGGAGCATTTTAAGTGGGAAGGTCAGGACTTCTCTGATTCCAGGAAAAGGCTTAGGGAATTTTGTTTTACCCCAGCATAGGCCTTTGGCTATACCTCCTGTTTTGGATGTGGTGGAAGATGTTTTACAGAGGCTTCTCTTAATCCTGATTCTTTGCCTCCTGCTCCTGTTAAACCGGATAGGTATTACAGGGTGCCTGAAGCTCATAAGTATCTTTTTAAGAGTCCTAGGACAGACCCAGAAACTGTTAGTCAGGGGCCTAAAGGTGTTAAGGCTTCTGTTGTCAAGAATCCGGTTCCTACAGATAAAGAGGCCAGGGCCTTGGACAGATGGGGAAAGAAAGTTTATACTTCTTCCACTCTAGCTATGAGGGCTTTGAATTGCCAGTTTCACATGTTGAAATACCAAAACTATCTCCTTTCACAATTGAAGTCTAAGGTTGATGCTCTGGCGGAAGGTATTGATTGTAAAGAGTTACAAGATTTAGTACATGTTTCTGAACAGGTGGGTAAGCATTCTTTGCAATGTGGTTTTGATGCTGTACAGGCCTCGTCTAGGGTGGCTGCCACTGGGTCAGTTCTTCAGACACGCCTGGCTGAGGGATCAGAATTTATCTGACCATGTTAAAACAAGGATTTTAGATGCTCCTTTGCAATCTGATGTGTTGTTTGGTTCTCCTGTTGAGGCAGTTTTAAAGAAAATGGAAGACAAGGCTAAGTCTATGCAGACTGTTAAAGATTTTTTGCAGGTTCAGCCTCCAAAGTTTAGTAGAAATTGGCCTACTAAGGGGTGGACGTATCCTTCTTATGACTCCCAGTCTAGGGGTAGATCTAGACGTGGTAGGGGCAGAGCTCAGGGCTCTTTCAGGCCTAGAACAGGGAGTTCTCCTGCACAGTCTTCGGGTGAGGGCAGGGGTCAGTCCTTTCGTAAACAGACCCAATGACCTACCTTTTCAGCTGCCAGAGCCTTCTCGTCTGGCAGCACCTTTGGGAGGAAGGTTGGCACTTTTCAAAGAAAATTGGAGTTTAATTACCCAAGACAGATGGGTATTGGATATCATACACCACGGTTACAGGTTTTACTTCCATACCTTGCCTCCTTTCAAAGGCATGCCAGACATTCCTCCTCAACAAAGAAGAGAGGCTCACAAGCAAATTTCTCTGTTACTCCAAATAGGGGCCATACAGCCGGTCCCTATGCCAGAAGTGGGCCTAGGATTTTATTCTCGCCTGTTCCTAGTACCAAAGAAAGGGAACACGTGGAGACCAATTTTGGACTTATCTATCCTCAACACTTATCTGGACATTCCCAAGTTCAAAATGTTGACGTTACAGCAGCTTTTACCTCTGCTGGGCAAAGATCATTGGATGGTAACTTTGGATCTCAAGGAGGCTTATCTTCATGTTCCTATCAGACTGAGTTGCAGGAAGTATCTGCATTTTCGAGCTGGGACTTCTCATTATCAGTTCTCTGCATTGCCCTTTGGCTTATCTACTGCGCCCAGAGTGTTCACAAAAGTTCTGGCTCCAGTGATAGCTTTCCTCAGGTTAAAGGGAATACAGATCTGTCCTTATTTGGACGATTGCCTGATTCTGGCTCAAGGAAGGGACGAGCTTCTTCATCATTTGGATTATGTGACAGCAGTGCTAAGATGCCTGGGGTATTCTGTGAACGAAATAAAGTCCAGTCTAGTACCCTCTCAGGACATGTGCTTTCTGGGTGTGAGACTGAATACAGCATCCCAGATGGCCTTTTTGACCCCGGACAAACAAAAGAATCTTTCCCTTTACTTTCATCAGTTGTCTCATCAGTCCAGGCTGACTGCAAGGACAGTCCTTCAAGCCTTGGGGTTCATGGCATCTTGTATTCTGGTGCTTCCCAATGCCAAACTGCATATGAGGAAGCTACAATGGTATCTCAAAAATGTATGGACACAGCACTGCCAGGATTTTGGACACTGTCATTCAAATAATACCTTGCATTCAAAAGGAATTGTTGTGGTGGGCTCAGGAATGTCACCTAAACAAGGGACTCTCTGTGACCCGGCCAGAGGCGAGTCAGATTCTAACGACAGATGCCTCAGACAAAGCTTGGGGAGCTCATCTGAATGGAAAGTGGATACAAGACAAGTGGCCTGCCAGACTACAACATCTACATATCAACTTGAAAGAGATGTTAGCAGTCCAGTTTGCATTAATAGCTTTCAAGGATTTACTTCTTCCAGGGCAGGTGTTGATTCTAACAGACAACACAACTGTCATGTGGTACATCAACAAGCAAGGCGGAACACATTCTTATCCTCTATGCAGGCAAGCAATGATTTTGTGGGAGACTGCTCTCAGTTTACAGCTAAATCTTCAGGCAAGGTTTCTGCCGGAGCACAGAACTCCTTAGCAGATGTGTTAAGCAGACAAATTATGGATCCCCACGAGTGGAAATTGGATCCTCATGTATTTCAGAAATTGACAGTGTCATGGGGAACTCCAGACATAGATCTGTTCGCTTCTCCACTAAACCACCAGCTGCCAAAGTTTTGCACAAAAGGTTTCATCCCACGGCTTGGAAAGTGGATGCTCTTTCTTTCAATTGGAGCAATCTTCATGTGTATGCCTTTCCGCCTCTGCCTCTCCTCCCAAAGGTACTACTAAAGGCCAGACAAGACAAGCCAAGGATGATTTTGATAGCTCCAGATTGGCCTCGACAGCATTGGTACCCATTACTGAGAAGCCTGGTACGGAAGCCTCCATGGCCTTTGCCTTGATTCCACACCTGTTGTCTCAGGAGGACAGTCATTTGCTCAATGTCAAGCTTCACTCTCTGCACCTAACAGCCTGGCATATTCTGTTTTGAACCATAGTGGGCCTCCACTTCCACAGCAAGTTTTGAATGTTATTTTGGAAGCTAGAAGGCCTAGTACAAGGAAAGTGTACGCAGATAAATGGAAGAGATTTTTATTTTGGAGTGCAGCAAAGGATTTTGATGTTTCTGAGCCTAATTTAAGTGTGGCTCTTCAATATCTTACTGAGTTACTGGACAAAGGTTTGTCCTTCTCTTCTATTAAGGTTCATGCTGCAGCAATTTCGCTCACTATGATTGTGACCCACCATTGTTTTCTCATCCTTTGTTCAAGCAATTTCTTAGAGGGGAAGAATATAAGACCCCACAAGAGCTCCTACTCCTGCTTGGGATCTCAATTTTGTGTTGGAGAAACTCACTCTACAACCTTTTGAGCCTGCAGCTACTACTGAATTAAAGTTTTATCATGGAAGACTGCTTTTTGTTGGCTATTACCTCTGCAAGAAGGGTTTCTGAGTTGCAGGCCCTTATGGCGGTTGAGCCTTTCTTAATTTTCCATAAGGATAGGGTATCTTTACGTACTAATCCTTCCTTTATGCCTAAAGTGGTTTCTAGTGTGGCTTTAAACCAAACTATTAATTTGCCTACTTTTTATGCAAATCCCCAAAATAAAGGGGAAAAGATTTTGCACACTTTAGATGTACACAGGCAGTTGCGATATTATTTGGACAGAACTAAAGGGTTCAGGCAGTCTCAGCAGTTATTTGTTTCTTTTGCTTTGAGTTCTCAGGGCAAGCCTGTGTCAAAACAGACTATTTCTAAGTGGATTGGGTTTTGCATTGCTTTCTGTTATTCCCATCATGGCAAGGAGATTCCAGCTGGGATTAAGCCTCATTCCACTAGGGCTACTGCCACTTCGACAGCTTTTGATGGGGGTGGCAACTAAGGATATTTTGGAGGCAGCTACTTGGAGTTCAGTGCATACTTTCTCTAGGCATTATCACCTACCACTTTACTCTAAATCCAGGGCTGGTTTTGCCACTGCTGTTTTGCAGGGCATTTTGGCAGCTCCTGCTTCCTTATAGTTTGGCCATCCTCCCTTACCTCTGCTTTGGGATTCTACCCAAGTGTAAGGACTGCAGCAATGTGAGATGAAGAACATAGTACAGTTTTGTACCTACCATAAATGTAGATGTTCAAGATCCACATTGCTGCAGTCCAATTTACCTCCCTCCTTCCCTCTGTAGTTAGAGGCGGTTGTGTGGGTTGGGTTGTCAATATGATGTATATTGTATATATTGTACATATTTTTAGTGCTAGGATGGTTGGTTGTTTGTTTGCTGTCTTTTGGTTTTGACCTTTATTTTTAGGGTCTTCTGACATCTGGGGCAAGAAAAGACTGAGGATATGACGTCGGTCATGCGCATTTGTACCCTGACGTCCTGATGTCAGTCAAATGCGCCTTGACCGATGTCAGCCTTATACTTTGATATTCGGGCCGACCGAGGACAGCGGACTACCCAAGTGTAAGGACTGCAGCAATGTGGATCTTCGAACATCTACATTTATGGTAGGTACAAAACTGTACTTTACAGTTTCCCTTAGGGAGGATATTTCCTTTGGAGAGACCATTTTAAAGATGAACTTCTTTAAGTGAGATTGCTGACAGGTTTCTGAGATTCAGAAGAGGTACTTTGACCTCCTACAGATGGAATTCCCAATCCTTAAGCCATCCCTCCAGTCCTGCCGGCCTTCTTGGATGCCTTCACTGCAGCTTCCCGGTGCCCACACTGCAGCTTCCCGGTGCCCACACTCCCAGGCCCCAGCTCCCAAGCGCCCTGACAGATTTTACAAGGTGACTGAGGATGCCAAGTTCCTTTTTAAGGCACCCTCAGCTGACCCAGTTACTATATCAGTGGCAGCAGATAAAGCTTCCAAACGTTTACCCTCCACCACCCTGCTCCCATCTGATAAGGAATGCAAGGTCATGGAGAGACTGAGGAAAATAGTGTATACTTCTGCAACCTTGGCCTTTAGAGCAATGAATTATCAGATGCAAATGGCCCAGTGTTCCCTGGCTGTTATGGCAGAAGCAGTGAAACTCCTGTCACAACTTCCAGATTCTCCCAACAAAGACAAGCTTTCCAGCATTCTTAATTCCTGCTCCCAGGTTACTAGGCACTCCATCAAATGTAGTTATGATGCAGTGGAGGGTTCATCTAAAGCTGCAGCTATGGGGTCAGTCCTGAGAATGTATTCATGGCTTAGACTACAGCCCTTACTGGATGATATCAAAGCTAAGCTCATGGAGGCCTCTCTGAATAATAAAGCCTTATTTGGCACTGCAGCTGCAAAGCTATTTAAAACTCTTCAGGAAAAGGGGAAGAAGCTCCAGGATTTAAAACACATTTTTGTCTCCCTTGTCCCCTGCTTCCACAGAAACTACTCAGCCACAACCACCTTGGTTAGAAAGGCAACTAAATCTCTCCCACCCAAAGGTAAAAGGGATGCTAGGAGACAGGCTCCTTCTAAGTCTGCTTCTTCCACACCCTCTCAGAAACTGCCTTTTCCGGCCAAACCTGGTAGTCTTTGACTACCAGGTCCCAGATCCATCTACCCCCCCCCCTTTCTCTTTGCCTCTTTCTTTTCCTCCCAGCTTGGAAGCCAATAACCCAGGACTCGTGGGTCCTCTCCATTTTCGACCAAGGTTACTTCATGGTATGGGAAACCCATCCTACCTTAAAGGGAATCCCACAATTCCCACAGGACCAATTGGAATTCTTTCCACTAGTCCTCTCCTCTCTTCTTTCTCAGGGCACTATCCAAGAGGTGCCACCCAACCAAAGGGGAAAAGGATTTCACTCCAGGATGTTTCTGGTCCCAAGAAAGGATGGCCCTTGGTGGCCCATCCTAGACCTTTCCCATTTAAAAACCTTTCTAAAAGTTCCCACCTTTCACATGCTAACTCTACGTACTCTACTCCCTCTTATTCTTCCCCAGGCCTTCATGGTGTCATCGGGCATAAAAGATGCCTATCTTTACATCCCCATTCACCAGTGGTTCAGGAGATTTCTTAGCTTTTCTCTGGCTGCCTCTCATTTTCAGTTTTGTGCTTTGCCATTTGGTCTATTTACGGCACAGAAGGGTATTCACAAAATGTTTAGCCCCTGTTATAGCCCACTGCAGAGCATGCAGATATTTCCATATTTGGGCGACCTGCTCCCCCAGGCCCCACCGCCAGAAATACTTCTGGACAATCTTTCCTATGCAGTGTCACGTCTGAGAGGGCTAGGGTTTACCATCAGCCTCTAAAAGTCTTCCTTAATCCTCTCCCAGGATCATGTGTTCCTGGGTGCAGGATTCTAACAGGTGCAATGATAGCTTGTTTACCCCCAGAAAAGATCCTGTTTCTCACCTCCTATTCCAGAATCCAATACCACTTCAATCCCTGACCGTCAGGGGGTTCCTGCACCTCCTGGGGTTCATGGCCTCAACTATTCCAGTGCTTCCCTTTGCCAGACTACACAGGAGGAAATTTCAGTGGTTCCTGAGAACAATTTGGAAGCAACACTCTCACCCTCTGGAATTTGTTGTCCTCCTCCTACCCTGTTCGACAAAGTAGAATGTTGGATTTTCCACATCTCCAGAAATCCAGGCCTACCTCTTTAACCGCTTCCACCCACCAAGGATCTATACATGGATGCATTAGAGACAGGATGGGGTGCAACTCTGGAAAACAGGAAGGTCAGAGATGTATGGTCCCCTCCTCAGACAAAAGAACACAGCAGAATAAAGGAAAATGAGAGCTTTGATCTTGCCCACAAAACCTTCAAGTCCAGGATTTACCAGGGGTTCTAAGGTGGTTCACAGACAATACTACAGTCCTCTGGTACATCAACAAGCAGGGAGGGACAAAGTCCTATATCCTCTGTAGACTGGCTTCATATGCCTGGGAGATGGCCCAGCAGAGTCAGGTCTTCCTCCAGGCTTTTTACATTCCCTCAATGCATAATTTGATGACAAACTCTCTAAGCAGGTCCATGACTCAATCCTACGAGTGGATGTTGAACAAGGATGTTTTTCTGGACCTTGTCCATCGATGGAGTGCCCCCCAGGTAGATCTTTTTGCCTCCCCCATGAACAGTTTCTCAAGTATTGTGCCAGGATTCCACATTCTGGGGCATGGAAGGTAGATGCACTATCTTTTCCATGGATGGGAATGTTTCTGTACACATTCAGCCCCTTCCCACTCATTCAGAAGGCAATCACCACAGGTTACCCCACAGAATGGACCTACTCACACAGGACAAGTGAACTCTAGTACATCCACAAATGTCGACCCTAAACTTGACCTTCTAGGTGATAGGCCTTTAATTCCCTTTAGACATATTTACACTGAGGATGTACTACAAGATGTTCTTCGTGTTTCACTATTGCAGTCATCACACTAGAGTTATCTACCAGCAAGTAGCCCTCAGTCGGCCCAAATACCAGAGTCTTGGGATTTCTGCATCGAATGCTGTCGCCTATTCCATGTCAGGGATATATAACATGCAGCTGACACCATTACATCAGTTTTTCTCGCTGTGCGGGAGCCCGAAGCAGAAGCAGTTCGCAAGTGCCGGTACCTGAAATTTTCATTTTTCGAGTTTCAAACCTGAAGTCTTCTAAAGCTAAGTACCCCATTGGGGATTCTTTTTTCTTGCTCTAACTCATGTCAGAAAAAGTTAACAATTGTCTTGCCTGTGGAAAGCAAATACCTCACAGAGATTTTCATTCTTACTGCATCACCTGTTTGCTCCCAGACCACAACGTTCCTCACTGTTGGTGTTGTGCCTTGTTTAACGCCCGAACTATTCGTCGTCAGGCTATCTTTGTTGCTAAATTCTTTCTCTTTCATTCTCTGTATTCCAAAATGGCTTCGCTAAGCCATCCGACTACCGATCTTCTAAAAAAACGTAAGGATAAAGACAGAGACAGGTCGCATAGTTCCAAAACTGTTGACGATGCTTCCGTTAAGCTAGTCGCCAGTCTGCCAGTACTCAGTGAGGTGCTTTCGCAGCCCCTGATACCCACTTCTACAGATTCGCAGGCCTCTGCTGAGACCCATTCGGACTCCAGTATGCCGCGAGATGCTTATTCGATTATGGAACATGCGGATGTCTCTACATTGGATAGGTCTGGAGCTGCTGTGCAGGCACCGGCTTCTGAGGGTGTATTCCGACCTTCTGATGTTCGTATTAAACAGACTACTTCATTTCAGACTAAAACGACCGAGCTTCTCAGGCCCAGAGTTCGCACTATGCCTAGAAAACCGACGACCAAAGCGCATACTCAAGCACCCATGCCACAGAAATAAATGCTTAGAATGGCTGAAGACCTCATAACTTTAGTTAGGGGAAGCCAGCCTTCCCCCTCTAAAAGACAAAGAATTTATTTCCCTTCTGATTCAACAGACCATGCGTCCGATGACTGTGATCCCGCTGATTACCAGAACATACCTTTATCTACCTGTGAGGATTCATATGTGGAAAATTCCATTCCCCCTGCCTCCCCTCCAGAGGATTTTTCTTTTGGTGAAACCTTGCATACCTTAAAAGAGCATTTCCGCTGGGAATGCCAGGACTACGCATAGTCCAAAAAGAGACTCAGAGAATTTTTAGACTTGCCTCAGCTCAGGCCTCTAGCTATACCCCCTGTCCTGGATATTTGTAGATGATGTTTTCATGGAATCCAGTCTTACTCCTGATACTTTACCACCAGCTCCTAGAAAGCCTGGCAGGTACTACAGGGTAGCTGACTCTCTTAAATTTCTCTTTAAGAATCCCACAGCGGATCCAGAGATCATTTCCCAGAGACCTAAAGGTATTAAGGCTACTACAGCCAAAAATCCTACTCCTTCGGACAGGGATTCAAGGGCTTTAGACAGATGGGGCAAGAAGGTATATACCTCTGCAACTCTTGCCATCTGGGCTTTAAATTGCCCGTTTCACATGTTGAAGTAGCAGCAGCATATTATGGAACTAATTAAACAAAAAATGTTGTTGCTTCTAGATTTTGCAGAAAATAAAGATTTACAAGAGTTAATGCGTTCTGCAAACCAAGTCAGTAAACATACTTTGCAATGTGGTTTTGATGCCTTAGAAGCATCTTGCAGGGCTGCTGTCACTGGGTCTATACTGAGAAGGCATGCTTGGCTGAAGGAACAAATCTTGCCAGACCATGTCAAAGCAAAATTACTAGATGCTCCGTTAAACCAGGAATGTTTGTTTGGCACAAAAGCAGAAGAGGTTCTTAAAAAGGTGGAGGAAAAAGCTAAATCTATGCAAACTGTTAAAGATTTCTTGCAGGTACAGCCACCTAGATTCAGTAGACATTGGCCTTCTTAAAACTGGCCCTGTCCAGTCCCAACCAGGCCTTCTCAGCCCAAACCCAGGGGCAACAGACCACCAAGACTACAGTCTCAGGGTACGCACAGATCTAAACAATGGAGTGCTCCCCCCTCAAAAACAGGGAGTGGTAAGCCACCCCCTTACGGAAAAAAATCACAATGACTTGTCTATCATCCTTCCCAGCCATGCCCAAGTACTTGCACCCCTAGGAGGAAAACTTGCCCTGCATGCAAAAAACTGGATGTCTATTACGCAGGACTGATGGGTCCTAAACATTGTATACCAGGGATACAGATTCTTCTTCCACTCACTGCCAACCCCAAGCAGGTTGCCAGACCTTCCTCCAAACCAGTGGGCAGAGGCTCAAAAGCAAGTACTTTCTCTTCTCAGTATCAGGGCTATTCAGTCTGTTCAATAGAGCAAAGAGGACAGAGTTTCTACTCCAGACTGTTCCTGGTGCCCATAAAAGAGGGCTCTTGGCACTCTATCCTGTACCTGTCCATTCTCAACACCTTCTTGGTGGTTCCAAAATTCATAATGCTTACACTACAACAGCTGCTTATTATGCTAGCCAAGGAATCCTGGCTAGTCACCCTAGACCTAAAAGAAGCTTATCGGCACATCCCCATAAGGGAATCTTGCAGGAAATATGTACGTTTCAGGGCAGGCTTTATACACTATCAGTTCTCTGCACTTCCCTTTGGCTTATCTACTGCGCCCAGGGTTTTCACAAAGTGCCTGGCTCCAGCCATTGCATACTGCAGGCAGAGAAATATTCAAATTTATCCATACTTGGACGATTGCCTGATTCAGATGGACAGTCAAGAATTGCTACTTCAGCACCTGGCATTTGTTAAGAGACTTCTAACTTGTCTGGGGTACACTATCAACGAAAAGAAATCACATCTGGTGCCCAGCAAAATATTGTATTCCTGGGAGCAAGCTTGAACACAGCTTCCCAGATGGCATTCCTTACTCCAGAAAAGCAGGTTTATTTGACAAACTACTTCAAACTAATGGCCACCAGAACCCAGCTATCTGCAAGAAAAATACTACAAACCCTAGGGTTTATGGCCTCATGCATTCTACTAATTCCATATGCACGACTGCATATGAGGAAACTTCAGTGGTACTTAAAAAGTCTCTGGTGCCAACATTCTCAGGACCTGGAAACAATTATTCCTATCATTCTTTGTCTAAGAGCAGAGTTCCTTTGGTGGGCATAGGCTTGCAACCACAACAAGGGACTCCCTTTCACTCAAACCCTCGCTGCCCAAACCCTGACATCAGACGCATCAGACTATGCATGGGGGACTCACATGGCTGGCAAAAACACTCAAGGCAAATGGAGCCCAGGACAAATTCACCTACATATCAATCAAAAAGAAATGTTAGCTGTACAGAATGCTATGACAGCTTTCAAATACCTTATCCATCCAGGACAACTCTTGATAAAGCCAGACAACAATACATTTATGTGGTGCATAAATAAGCAGTGGGGAAGTCATTCCTTCCCACTCTGCAGGTTAGCCATGGCTGTGTGGAACACAGCCTTAAGCAACCAAGTGCACCTGCAAGCTCAATTCCTGCCAGGCAAACAAAATTCACTGGCAGATGACTTAAGCAGAAATCTACTGGACCCACACGAGTGGAAACTGGAACCCAACTCATTCAAACTTCGAACTCACAGGTGGGGACACCAGAGGTGGACCTCCTTGCCTCCCGCAAAACCATCTATTGAGCAAATTTTGCACCAGAAATCCCCAGAGCCAAGCATGGAAAGTGGGTGCCCCATCCATTACATGGGAAAACCTCTCAATTTATGCCTTTTCCCCTCTGCCCCTCCTCTCAAAAGTACTACTCAAGATCAAACAGGATAAACCAAGGACAGTCCTTATTGCACCGTACTGGCCCTGCCAGTACTGGTACCCACTTCTATGCAGTCTGGCAGCAGTACCACCCTGGCACCTACATCAGACCCCCTCCCTCCTGTCCCAGCTGGAGGGACAGATTTTGCATCCTCCGCTGCAAACCCTGAACCTTGCAGCCTGGCTTATTCCCTGAATGCACCCCCAGCAACCCTCAGCAAACAGGTGTTGGATGTCATCCTTGAGGCCAGAAGGCTTAGTACTAGGAAATCCTATTCAGAAAAATGGAAAAGATACTGTTCTTGGAGCCAGTCTCTAAGAAAGGACACAGCTGTGCCCAACTTGCGTCAAATCCTAGATTACCTAGCAGAGCTGCTCCACAAAGGCCTATCGTTCTCGTCTATTAAGACTCATGCCTCGGCCATCTCAGCTCATTATAATACTGAGCCACCTCTCTTTTCTCACCCTCTGGTCAAACAGTTCATAAGAGGAGCTAACAATTTACGACCCCTAGGAGAGCTCCTACCCCTGCCTGGGACCTTAACTTTGTACTAGAGAAGCTCACGCTTCCCCCTTTTGAGCCTGCTGCTACAGCACAGTTAAAATTCCTCTCTTGGAAAACAGCCTTACGTCTAGCCATCACTTCAGCAAGAAGAGTGTCTGAGTTACAGGCACTAATGGCTGTGGAACCCTTCATTATTTTCCGTGCTGACAGGGTTTTCTAAAGGACTAACCCATCTTTTATGCCCAAGGTGGTATCCAGTGTGGCTCTGAACCAGTCCATCCATTTACCAACCTTTTTCCCTAATCCTCAGAATAAAGGGGAAAAGATCATGCACTCTTTACACATGCACAGACAACTCAGGTTCTACCTTGGCAGGACTAAGCCTTTCAGAAAATCTGACCAGCTGTTAGTCAGTTTTGCTACAGGGGCAGAGGGCAAGGCCATTTCAAAGCAAACCATTTCCAAATGGATAGCACACTGCATCCATTTCTGCTACAAACACCATGTAAAACCTACCTCACAGGAGATCAGAACTCATTCCACTAGGGCTACCTCAACCTCTACAGCATTTCTCAGGGGAGTCCCTACCAGTGACATCCTGGAAGCTGCAACCTGGAGTTCTGTACACACCTTCACCATACATTACCACTTACCTGTCTTTTCTAAATCCAGAGCTGGATTTGCCACAGCAGTCTTACAAGGCCTGCTAGCCAGCCCTACTATTACTTGACTGCCTCCACCCTTGCTCAGCTTTGGGAATCAACCCAAGTGTGATGACTGCAACAGTGAAACACAAAGAACATAGTACAGTTGTGTTACACTTACCATAAATGTAAATGTTCGAGTGTATTCACTGTTGCAGTCCTGGTTACTCTCACTCCAACCCCCTCACTCTTCTATGCTTTCTACCTGTCCTTTTTTTGGCCATATCTTATGGCTATGGTATTTACTTTTTACTGGAGGTGTTCCATACCATGTAATTGCTTCCTATTTTGCGGGCTCCTGACATTTGGGGCAAGAAAAACTGATGTAATGGCGTCAGCTGCATGTTTTATACCCCTGACATCATGGAATAGGCGATAGCATCCGAGACAGAAATCCTAAGACACTGGTATTTGGGCCGACTGAGGGCTACCTGCAGGCAGACAACCCTAGTGTGATGACTGCAACAGTGAATACACTCGAACATCTACATTTATGGTAAGTGTATACAACTGTACTTTCTGAAGGAGGCCAGAAAACCCACTACTAGGAAATCCTATGTCTCCAAATAGAAAAGTTTTTACTTCTGGTGTCTTAAAAAACACTTAAAACCACAGTCTGTAGAGGTGCCAGTGGTTTTGTCTTATCTGTGTCAATTAATGAAGAGTGGCTTGTCATATTCCGCAGTCAAGGCACATTTGTCTGCCATCTCAGCACGTTTACCTACGACTCCTCCCTTGGCTTCCAGGCTGGAAGTCAGTCTGTTCCTAAAAGCCGTCCTTCACATTAGACCAGCAGGGAAACAAGTGCCTCCTCCTTGAGAGCTCAGTTTTGTCCTGGAAAAACTTACCCTAGCCCCCTTCCAACCAGCAGTGTCTTCCTCCCTGCAACACTGCACATGGAAAACTGTTCTAGTGGATGTTACCTCTGCCAGAAAGGTTTCTGAGCTACAAGCCCTTATAGCCTCTTCTCCCTTCACTGTATTTCAACTAATCCATCCTTCATGACCAAGGTGGTTAATGAGTTATTCCTGAAGCAGGCTATCAGTCTTCTTACCTTCTTCCCATTTCCCCAATCCTTCAGTGAGAGGATTTTCCACACCTTGGACATTCATAGACAACTCTGATACTATTTATGGAAAACTAAACCTGTTTCCAAGTAAACTATTTCCTCATAGATTTTTAAAACCATTTCTTTCTGTTACAAATTCAATGGGAAGGGTCTGTCTTCTCCTGTAAGGGCACACACTACTAGGGCAGTGTCCTCTTCTGGGGCTTTTTTTAAAGCTTGGATGTAGCCTGTATCCTGGGGACAGCTGCCTGGTCATCTGTTCATACCTTCACCAAGTACTATAAAGTGGTTGACATTTCCAGGTCTAGAGTGGGGTTTGCCAGAGCTGGTCTCCATGGTTTTGTGGAAAATGTTTCTTCTCCTCCTCCCATTTCCTCCTCTGCATGAGCTTTGGCATTCTCCCTCATATTATGAATACTGCAGCATATGAATAGAAGGACATAGAATGGTTGTGTAAAATCTTACCATAACCATAGGTGTCCTTTTCTGTATGCTGTATTGCCCCCCCCCCACATCCCCCCTGATGCTTGCCTCGTCCCTGGTCACACGTTTCTCACTTTATCAGGCTGGTGTTTCGTGGCAATCAGTTCTGAGGCAGGTACATGCTGATGTCCACTTTATACACAGAGCATGCTGAGGGATGTACACCATTGCATGTACCTTGCAGTAGCTTTTAGACTTTGGTGTACTGGCTGCATGTACGAGTCCCCTTGAGGTGGACTCCCATATATTATGAATACTGCAGCATATAGAAGAGACGGACATCTATGGTTATGGTAAGATTTTACAATTATTGTTTCTCTGCAGCTGTTGGGCTCTTCTCCGTGGGCAAGGGTGACAGCTGCTCTTTATTGATTATGAGAGAAGGGACAGGGAATGTCTTTGTTTAGCCAGAATGTTGCTGTCATCTCTGGGGAAGCTGTTACTAGTAAGGAGGAATATTAAGCTTGTTTGCCCCAATTTTCCTTTAAAAAAAGAAGCGGAAAACTAAACATTTAACTTAGTTTCTGTGGACAGGAAGTATTTATTGCGCTTGGTTCATGGTCTTGTACAGACTATTAACCCGTCTTATAAGGTGGTTTGTAGTAAAAGAAATTGGACTTGCTCTTTCCCCGAAAAGGTTTAAGGTTTTGAATCTGTAGGTGAATGTAAAGGGACAGATGCAAGTTTTTCTCATCGGGTTTCTGATTCAGAAACAGATGAAAGTATGTCATCCGCATTTCCCAGTGAGGGAATCTTTTTCTCTGGAGACTGTTTTCAGAATGTGCCAGTGGGTGAAAACAGAGATGTGAAGTTGTTCAATCTCACCATTTATTCTTACACGTGGGCTCGGCTCCGAGTCAGACGCTTTACTAGCTAAAGTTCTCAGAATAGCTCAAGGCCAGGCCCCTATCCCATGATGCTCTCTGTCCTATCCCAGATCTAGTTTGCCGCTGCAACTGAGAGCAAGGTCTTCGGAGAGCTTGGGCCAGTAGAACTTTATTACTTTATCTTTTTGACAAATTTGAAGTGTTTTTTTTTTTCTTAAAACAATTGATCTAAGATCGTGTACCTTCCTTTGTTAGGACTTTTGGGTGGTTAGCCTTTGGTTTCATTTTATTAGATAAACCAACGTTATATACGGAGTGGTTGCTCTTAGGCCTCTGGCCATTTTTTTCTTTAGTTATAAAAACAGTGTGTTGCCATTAGAATTACTATTATAGCCTTAGTTGTACAGGGATCTGTCAACTCAGGACTGTTTTTTTGCTACCCTAGCCCTTTTAAATCTATAGATAGTGTGTTAAGTAGTTAGCGTGTTTACTGTTATTCATACTGCATATCCCTAGTTGTGCAGGGATTTCATAACTTTGGACGGTTTGTTTGCTGTTGATTCTGTGAGCTTATTGTAAATCAAAGTTGATCAGGGCTCTGATAACTTCAGTGCTGTATTGGTTAACATGGTGGATCCGAAAGAGAAGCAAAGATCTGGCTTCAAGAAGTGTAATTGTGGGCAGATGATGTCCATTACAGATGCACATGTTAATTGTGTTTATTGTTTGGGGCCTGTACACCTCCAAGAAAATTGCTGTATCTGCCACTCATTCAGCAGTAGGGTTTTATTAGAAAGGAGAAGGAAGTTGCAGATAGAGGCTTGTTGAAGTCAGACTTTCAAGAATCCCTGGATAAGGCTGACCAAACCTCCAAGTCCTCGAAGGGGTCGAAGTCCTCAAAGGTGTCCTCGGAGCTCAGGTCATTGGCTCCAAGCCTTTCTGTGAGGGCACGGTCGCCGGCTCTGCAGTCTTTGGAGCCGTGCACTGAACAGATGTTTTGGAGCCGGTCCCCAGCCTTGGAACCAGTCTCCGAAACTCTGAAGTCTCCTATCCTTCGATCTGTGGTGTCTTTGTTTCCTTCGACCCGTTCTTCAAGGACCCTTTCTGATGTCGATGTGGACCAGGTGGTGCAGAGGCTTCTGGAAAACCTGGCACTGGCTAAATTACTGTCAGCTTCGACCCAACAGGGTTCAAAAACTGAAACTGTCCCACTGGCTGCGACTACTCCTCCTCTGAGCCGAGCATGGCCTTCGGAGCCAGAGGAGGAGGATCTGATGGTTGTGGAACAGAGGTCTGTTCAGTGCCTTCGGCTCCGTCAACCCTGACTTCTTCGGTTCCATTGGAAGAGTCTCGGAGCAGACGCTCTCTCGTCAGTTCCGGGGGGGAGAGTCAAACCAGTGCATCGGTTCTGACCCTTCCTCTCGGGGCTTTGACGCAAATGAGCTCGGCTCCATCCTCTGGTTTGGAGCCCGCTGTCAAGGCACCGGGGAGGTTGCTGTCTTCCTCAGAACCGGCTGCTTCCTCGAGTTGAAGCAGCGGTGCCTTTTATGCCATGAGGAGGGTTATGTCGTCTAAGACACACACATCGTCAGGTCCCTCCTCTTCCTCCCCTAAAGTGCCACATTCTGCCTCTACATCGCAGGTCCCTGTGAAGCTTCGAGACCCAGAGCCTGAGTTACCCCCATTGGGTGACCCTTGCTCTACTGAGACTTTACCAGAAGCCCCCACTGATGAGGTTCCCAGGAAGAGATTATGCAATAGGAGGCATTTACATTCCCCTCAGGAATCTTTGACATCAAACACCGACTTAGAGGAATCGGAAGGTCCCCACGGTCCCCCTCGGAGGATATCTCCTTCGCGGATATCTTGGAAGTCCTAAAGCAGAAGGGGGAATGGCAGTCCATTATCCCTACTGAGGATGAGTCGGTGCTCCTGAAGGCCTTTGGGTCTCAACCTTCCACCTCCTGGGTTACTCCGCTGTTCGACGAGCTGACGGAATTGGTTGCTCAAAGGGCATGGAAGTCTCCTGATTCTACGGAACCGGTCCCTCGGAGGCCTAGTAAATTTATCACCTTCCCCCAAGACAAGATGTTCCTCACTAAGGGAGTCCCTGTTGATGCCATGGTGGCAGCGGCGGCCACCAAAAAAGAGATGTCAGAAACCTCTTCCATTGTCCATCCTCCTAATAGAGATTCTAGGACGATGGACAGATACGGGAAATGCATCTTTAGTTCTGCTACATTTGCCATGTGATCGCTTAACTGTTTGACTCATTTCACCCGTCTTCAATGAGATCTCCTCAAAGAGCTGATACTCTGCAGGGAAACACAGATGCAGCTGTGTCTGATAAAGTGACAGCACAACTTAATACCCTTAATTCCATTGTGAACTCCTCCATGCGGCTTATTTCCTATACAGCCGATGGATCGAGTTGGGCAGTGGGTTCAGTGATAGCTATTCGGAGACTGTTTTGGATGCACTTATGCTCCTTTGCGGAAACCTTCAAGTCTTCCTTTGTCAACACCCCATTTGATGGCTCTTCCCCGTTTGGACCCAAAGTCAAGGAGACTCTCACTAGGTGTGAGCAGGAGGGAAAGACTCTCCCATAGGAATCCATTTTTCCACCCCTACAAGACCATACCCCAAAGGGCAGAAAGGTGGAAAAATGTGGTTCCGAAAGTCCCAAGGAGCTTTCCAGAACACACGTAGTGGACCCCCCTCCAGGGGCAGAGGAGGGGGCAATAACAGAAGATGCTGCCCTGGTGGCAGAGGGGCTCCATAGAACCAGGGCAACAGGGACCAGGGCAACTGGGATCAGTTCCTTGGCAAGCCCTATCAGCGCTCCTGAGAGGAGGCCTGACTGTCCTGCTTTTGAGGCAGTCGGGGCTCACTTGGCTTTGTATCCAGATGCCTGCCTAGGAATTACAACAGATTCTTGGGTACAGAGCATAGTTACCAGAGGATATATCATTCCATTCTTACAAAGTCTGCCTGTCGGCACAAAAATCCCAGATGTTCCACCCAGTCTCAGGGATCAAGCAGCCATAGAAATTCAGATGCTGCAGGAAAAGAGCGTCATCCAGCCAGTCCCAGCAGACCAGATAGGATGTGGAACTTACTCCAGATTCTTTTTAGTTTCAAAGAAGACAGGGGACTGGAGGCCCATCTTGGATCTCAGCAGACTCAACACATTTGTAAAGAAGGAGAAGTTCCGGATGGTCACGCTTCAGTCTATTCTTCCATTCCTCGGAGTGGGTGATTGGATGTGCTCTATATATCTCAAGGATGCATACCGCCACATCAAAATGGCCAGGCCATCCAGAGATCATCTGCGTGTTTACCAAATGCATGGCAGTGGTTACGGCTCACTTGAGGCGTCCAGGATTCAGAGTGTTTCTGTATCTGGATGACTGGTTCCTTGCCATCGCCTCCAGGCATCAACTAATTCTGTCCAGGGATCTCACACTCAATCTCTGCTCTCAGTTAGGCATCACTATAAATTTTGAAAAATCTGCGTTGTCGCCATCACAGCATATCTCCTTTATTGGAGCAGAACTAGACACTACCATCGCTACAATAAGATTACCCTTGGACAGAATAGCCTCTCTCTGGAACCAGGTCTCAGATATTCTGCAGAGAGAAAAGGTACCGGCCCATCAAGTACTGAAACTCCTAGGCACCATGGCAGCTACGCTCATAGCAGTTCCTCTGGGCCGAATGCACATGAGGATTCTTCAGTGGTTACTATTCACCCAGTGGTCATACCAACAACTTCCCATGTCATTCATAATTACGGACTCTTGCAAGAAGTATCTTCACTGGTGGTTGACCAGTCAACAACTTACGGTGGGTTGCCCATTTGTTCTCCCCCTGCCATCAGCTACTGTGACCACGGATGCTTCTCTGGTAGGGTGGGGGGGCTATTTCAGGGAAGAACTGCCCAAGGTACCTGGTCGGAGACAGAGTCACAGTTGCACATCAGTGTTCTGGAGCTGAGAGCAGTGCTTTTGGTGTTGCAGCACTTTCACGACTCTCTGCCTCTAGGGACGATTGCCATGCAGGCGGACAACATGTCGGTAGTCTGGTACATCAACAAGCAAGGCGGAACCAGGTCTTATCCCCTGTGTCAAGAAGTTTTGAGAATTTGGCAGTGAGCTGTGTCCACCAGGTGCTTTCTGATAGCAATTCATATCCCGGGGCAATCCAATGTAATAGCGGACAAATTGAGCTGAGCCATTCTGCTTCCACACGAGTGGTCCCTCAAAAACGAAGTTGCGGAGAAGATTTTTCACAGATGGGGCCAGCCTTGCTGCGACCTGTTTACATCCCCTATGAATGCCAAATGCAGAAGCTAGTTTGCCCTGAATCCCCCACCGGGGGACAGCCCAAGGGACTTGCTCGTACAGGATTAGCCCCTGAGATTCCTGTATGCTTTTCCTCGTATTCCCCTGATTCCCAAGATGTCCTTCAAGGATGCATCTGCAGTCATAAGATATGGGTTGTCCTGCCTCAGGCAGCCCTTCGGTCGGCCGGATTCCAAAGTCTGGGTCTGGCCTCAGCTGATGTCGCACTTTCCCCGACGTCAGAACGTCTGGGGTATAAAAGCATCAGCCGACGCCATTTTCCTCAGTCTTTCTTGCCACGCGGTGCCCGAAGCAGAAGCTGTTTGCAAGTGCCGGTCAGTCAGATCCAGAGATTTCAGCTACCGAAGACTTCGAAAAAAGCTAAGTACCCCGTTGGGGACTCTTTCTTGCCTCAGCCGATGTCAGACAAAGTAAATAATTGTTTAACTTGTGAGAAACAAATACCTCATAAGGATTTCCATTCTTACTGCCTTCCTTGCTTAGGCCCAGACCACGACGTATCAGCTTGTTTAGCCTGTGCCTCCTTCAACCGACGAACTCTTAGACATCGGTCGGAGTTTGCAGAGGAATTTTTTGGAGCCGCTTTTGCTTATAAGATGCCGTCGGAGACTCCGACTTTGCATATGGTCAAAAAACGCAAGGAAAAAGACCGACACTCGCGGCCCGCGGTTTCGACTGAAACCACGGCTAGGCCTACTGCGAGTGTCTCGGTTTCAGCCGAAACCGAGTCCACGGCGATTCCTTCTTCCGAAACCATACTTCCGACCACCGAGGCCAGAGAGGTCCCGGCTGAGTCGGCTTCAGAAGCTAGTGTTCAGGAATTGTCTGACACCATACCTTTGGACATTTCTACCCCTGCACGTGGGGCAGCCAGGCCCCCAGCTTCTATGTCTATTAAGGCCTTCTCCAGGGCTAAAGCTGCCAAACTTTCAAAAGCTTTGCCTTCCAAATCTGCATCCCAGAGGCCTTCCTCTAGTTCACATATCCTCAGCCTTGCTGAGGACCTTATCTCCTTAATTAGGGGTTCACAACCTCACCCAGACAGGGCCTCTCAACCTCCTCCAGATAAAAGGCCCAGGACTGACCCCTCTGAACCTCACTCCTCAGATTACTCCACGGATGGATCTGATTTGTCAGACCACCAGGAAGGGGCTTACTCGCCTTATGAGGATTCAGATGCCGAGGAACCTATCCCTTCGGCCTCCCCTCCTGAAGAATTTTCCTTTGGGGAGACTTTACACTCCATGAGAGAGCACTTCCAATGGCAAGGTCAGGATTTCTCTGATTCTAGAAAAAGATTAAGGACCTTTTTGCATTTGCCTCAGCATAGGCCCTTAGCTATACCTCCTGTTCTAAATGTAATTGATGATGTGTACAATGATGTCAGTACAGCCCCTGATTCTCTTCCTCCGGCCCCTGCCAAACCTGACAGATATTACAGGGTCCCGGATTCTCATTTCCATCTGTATAAAGCCCATGCTGCAGACCCAGAAACTATTTCTCAGGGCCCTAAAGTGTTTGCAGCCGCTACTGCCAAAAATCCCCTACCCTCTGAAAGAGAGTCTAGAGCTTTAGAGAGATGGGGAAAAAGGTTTATACATCTGCTACTCTTTCTGCCAGGGCATTAAACTGTCAATTCCATATGATACAGTACCAAGATTTTTTGTTAGATCAACTAAATAAGAAACTTTCTTCTCCTGAAACTTTAGACCGTAAATCCCTTCAGGATTTGGTACATAACTCACAACAGGTTAGTAATCATTTTTTAAAATGTGGCTATGATGCACTGGAGGCTTCATTTAGATCAGCTATGACTGGGGCAGTTATTTGTAGGCATGCCTGGCTGAAGGAGCAATCTTTGCCAGACCATGTCAAAGCTAAACTCCTCGATGCTCCAATGGAGAAACAGAATTTATTTGGCTCCCCTGCACAGGAGATTCTAAAAAAGGTTGAAGAAAAAGAAAAATCTGTGCAAACAGTTAAAGATTTCCTGCAGGTTCAACCACCAAGGTTCAGCAGAAACTGGCCTACAAAGAATTGGTCCTTTCCAGACTCGTCCAGAGCCCAGAGAGGCAGGAACAGGCGCCCTAGAGGCAGAGGTCAATCGAAGGGCCCCTACAGAGGCCGTCAGTGGCAGCCTACCAACCAGAGGAGTAGTGCTACAGCTGCAACTACAACCACTACTACAGGACAGACCCAATGACTTGACTCTGATTCCGCCTACCAGGGATCAACTGGAAGCACCCTTGGGTGGAAAGCTGGCTTTATTCTCAAAAAACTGGTATTGCATTACAAAGGATACATGGACATTGCAAATAATAGACAAAGGATACAGGTTCCACTTCCACACTTTGCCAAAAAGAAGCGGAATGCCAAACCTTCCACCAAACCAGAAGGCAGAGGCTTTAAGACAAATCAGCAATTTACTTCAGATGAAAGCTATAGAAAGGGTACCATGTACAGAACAAGGCCAAGGATTTTACTCCAGACTATTCCTTGTACCAAGAAAAGAAAACCAATGGAGGCCTATTCTCGACCTGTCCGCACTAAACACTTATCTCATTGTGCCAAAATTCAAAATGCTGACCCTACAGCAACTTCTTCCCATGTTGGGCAAGGAGTCTTGGCTGGTGACTCTAGATCTCAAGGAGGCATACCTGCACGTCCCTATCCGACCAGATTGCAGAAGACACCTAAGATTTCTTGCAGGATCAGAGCATTATCAATTCTCAGCATTGCCCTTTGGCTTATCTACTGCGCCCAGAGTATTCACGAAATGCCTGGCATCAGTAATTGCACATTGCAGACTTCAGGGAATTCAAATTTACCCATACCTGGATGACTGCCTACTACAAGCGGACAACAAGAAAAAATTATTAAAGGACTTGGCCTATGCCATACACCTGCTACAGACCTTGGGATACACAGTCAACATTCAAAAGTCAAGACTAGTACCGTCCCAAAGGATAACCTTTTTGGGTGCAGATCTGGACACAATCACCCAGATGGCTTTTCTCACAGAAGAAAAACAAAAACAACTTCCAGATTACTTCATGATTCTGACAAGACAAACTCAGCTTCCTGCAAGGAAAGTCCTGCAGGCCCTGGGTTACATGGCATCCTGCATAATTTTAATCCCACATGCCAGGCTGCATATGAGGAAATTACAATGGTACCTAAGGAGTGTATGGTCTCAACACAGTCACAGTCTAGAAACCATGGTACCAATCATTCCATGCCTTCAAAAGGAATTCCTGTGGTGGGCTCAGGCCTGCCAGTCCAACAGAGGGTTGCCTTTCAACAAACCAAAAACAAGGCAGACCATCACCACGGACGCCTCAGACCGAGGATGGGGAGCACACATGGAGGACAAATGTATCCAAGGCCTATGGCCTCAAGGGCAGCTAAGCATGCACATAAACCAAAAGGAAATGCTGGCAGTGAGGCATGCAATCGAGGCATTCAGACCCTTCCTCCAACAAGGACACCTGTTAATAAGGACAGACAACACCACGGTCATGTGGTACATAAACAAACAGGGAGGCACACATTCCTACCCTCTATGCCAGATGGCTATGAATCTGTGGAATCTATGCTTGAATCTCAATATCCAGCTGCAGGCCAAATTCGTACCAGGGAAAGAAAATGCACTAGCAGACAGCTTAAGCAGAACTACCATGGATGCACACGAATGGATGCTGCATCCAGACATCTTCAAACTCATAACAAAGACATGGGGAATGCCGGAGATAGATCTGTTCGCCTCCCCACTCAACCACCAACTGAAGACATTCTGCCCGAGGACATACCACCCACAAGCATGGAGGGTGGACTCCCTCTCTTTCAGCTGGAATGCCCTAACAGTATATGCCTTTCCACCTCTCCCATTGATGTACAAGGTTCTACTGAAGATCAGGGAGGAACAGCCAAAAGTGATACTAATAGCTCCGGACTGGCCAAGACAACACTGGTACCCACTATTGAGAAGCATGGCTCAGGCAAATTCTTGGCCTCTTCCCATATGGCCTCTTCTTCTAACGCAGAACAATTTCAAGACCCTGCATCCCAACTTGAAAACATTGCAGCTAACTGCCTGGAAAATTCCTTAAATCCCAACCGAACTGTTTTATCTCAGAGGGTGAAGGACATTATCCTGGAGGCTCGCAGACCTTCCACTAGGAAGACATACTCAGCTAAATGGAAGAGATTTCTTATTTGGAGCACATCAAAGGGCACCGATGTCACAGTGGCAAACCTAGCACACATTCTAGAATACTTAGCAGAATTGTTCCACAATGGCCTGTCTTATTTTTCTATTAAGATTCATGCTTCAGCAATTTCAGCAGAATACAATATGGATCCACCTATCTTCTCTCACCCTCTTCTCAGACAATTTTTGAGAGGGATCAAAAATGTTAAACCCCCAAGAAGACCCCCTCTACCTGCATGGGATCTCAATTTTGTGCTGGAAAAACTGACACTACCTCCTTTTGAACCAGCAGCATCAACAGACCTACAGTTTTTATCTTGGAAAACTGCATTCCTTCTGGCAATCACTTCAGCAAGAAGCGTATCTGAGTTACAAGCATTAATGGCAGTGCAGCCTTTTCTTATTTTTCACCAGGATAGAGTATCACTAAGAACCAATCCTACTTTCATGCCAAAGGTGGTATCTAGGGTATCCTTGAACCAAGCTATTCACTTGCCTACGTTCTTCCCTAACCCACAGAACAAAGGGGAAAAACTTTTGCACACCCTGGATATACACAGATAACTGCGCTACTATTTGGACAGAACGAAAACTAGCAGAAAAACTGACCAACTTTTTGTAGCATATGCAACTGGGGTACAAGGAAGAGCAATTTCCAAACAGACAATTTCAAAATGGATAGGAAATTGCATTCACTTTTGTTACTCCTTTCATGAAAAACAGTTCCTGAAAATATCAGGCCTCACTCCACAAGGGCCACAGCCACCACTACAGCTTTCCTACGAGGGGTGGCTACCAAGGACATTTTAGAAGCTGCTACTTGGAGCTCTGTGCATACATTTGCCAAGCATTACAATCTACCTTTATACTCCAGATCCTGAGCAGGGTTTGCAACTGCAGTGCTGCAGGGGATCTTAACTACACCATCCTTCTCTTAGTACCTCCTCCCCCAGATTGGCTATGGTATTCTACCCATATGTTATGACTGCAGATGCATCCTTGAAGGACATAGTACAGTTTTGTACCTACCATAAATGTAGATGTCCGATAGGTATGCATCTGCAGTCAGGATTACCCACCCTCCTTCCCCTCTGTGGATTCCTAGGGTACTTACCCCTCTTTCAGCTAGCTGGGGGAATCTATTATGGTGTATTTGTTTGTTTATACATCTATATAATTTGCAAATGTTTGGAACTTTTCAGCATTTATCCAAATTTAGCCTTCCTAGAGGGCACCTGGCATCTGGGGCAAGAAAAACTGAGGAAAATGGCGTCGGCTGATGCTTTTATACCCCAGACGTTCTGACGTCGGGGAAAGTGCGACATCAGCCGAGGCCAGACCCAGACTTTGGAATCCGGCCGACCGAAGGGCTGCCTGAGGCAGGACAACCCATATGTTATGACTGCTGATGCATACCTATCGGACATCTACATTTATGGTAGGTACAAAACTGTACTTTCTTGCAGAAAGCCAAAGCCCTCTGAAGGATGGTAATCTTAATAGCCCCACTTTGGCCTCGTCATATTTGTTTCCCCTTCCTCCGACTCTATCAACTGGAGAAACCTTGGATTCTGGACCCAGTTCCAGACCTACTGACACATTTGTCAGGGACCTTCCACCCCTCTCTTCGTTCCCTCAGACTGACAGCTTGGCTGCTCCAATTCCCTTCCTAGCCAGGTCACAGGATTTTTCTTTAGAGGTACAGCACATTCTTGTATATTCCCATAAAGCTTCTACCAGAAAGTTGTATGCTAGTAAATGGAAGCGATTTGCCTTTTGGGCTTCTCAAAACAACATTGATCCCTATGTGGCCCCTATTGCTAGTATCCTGGAATTTCTCTCAAATCTTTTTCAAGAAGGTGCTGCGGCTGCCACTATTAGAGTCCATTTGGCTGCCATCTCGAATTTTCATCATGGAGCTGAGGGTTCTAACTTAGTGTCTCACAGATTATGTTCGGCCTTCCTTAAGGGCAGCATTCATCTTAGGCCTCCTGTTAGACAGCTTACTCCCTGAGATCTGAATTTTGTGCTGTCCTGGATTTTTCTTCCCCCCTTTGAACCTGCATCATCCTGTCAACTGAAGTTCCTCTCTTGGAAGACTATTTTCTTGGTGACCATCACCTCAGCACGCAGGTTATCTGAGCTCCAAGCTCTTTCAGTCAAACCACCGTATTTGGTGTTTCATCTGGACAGGGTTTCACTGAGGACTAATCCTTCATTCTTGCCAAAAGTGTGTTCTGAGACCAGTCTGAGACCAGTCTGAACCAAACTATTGAACTTCCAACCTTTTTCGTAATCATTCTAATCAGTTGGAATACATGTTGCATAAACTTGATGTCCATAGACAATTGAGGTACTATTTGGACAGAACAAAAGAATTTAAAAGTTTCAACCAACCTTTTGTGTCTTATGCTGACGCCAAGAAAGGATTACCAGTTTCTAAAGTTACCCTTTCTAAATGGTTAACTGACTCCATTAAATTTGTCTATTCTTCAACAAATCAAACATTGGAATATGGAGTGAAGGCCCATTCAACCAGAGCTGCCTCTACGTCTTCGGGTGTTATGGATCGCTTACCTTTGGACACTATATGTGCAGCTGCCACTTGGTCTAGGTCTCATACTTTTATCACTCATTGCAAAGTGGACAGGGCCTCCAGGGACAGGGCTTCCTTTGGTTCCACTGTCCTCAGGAATATACTGCCGTGAGACACCCAGGATTAGGGTGCTTGGGACGCTACCCACGTGTAAGAATAAATGGTGAGATTGAACAACTTCACGTAAAGAAGTTATGTACTTACCATGACGTTCCATGTGAGTTGCTCATCTTGCCTTTATTCTTCCATTTCCACCCAGTGTCCCCCTCCAGGGTCTCGAAGAACAGGTAGACTTGGGGTCTGGTAGTCTTGTTCTGGGATTCATACTCCGACTGGAGTGTTACTGAGTTATTCTTACTATTGCTGAGTTTTGCAAACTAGATCTGGGGTAGGACAGAGAGCATCATGGAATAGGGGCTTGGCCTCGAGCTATTCTGAGATCTTTAGCTAGTAAAGCGGCCGACTCGGAGCTGATGGCTCGGCTCCGAACCCACGTGTAAGAATAAAGGCGAGATGAACAACTCACATGGAACGTTATGGTAAGTACATAACTAATTTTTTTCTCAGTCCCACAGAAAATACTGTGAGTTTACACATTATTCATATAGATGTGGAACACAAATATTGATAATATTTTTGTCTTAATCACATATCAGAGAAGTTTAAGTAGTTTCATGTCCGTTATCCTGACCATAATGCTATAATATTTAATATTATTTTAAAAACTGACATTTTAACACATCACAGGAAATTACAAGTGTACATGACTAAAATAAAAGGATTCAAGGAGTGATAGGTTAGAGGTCAAAAATTTCCTAGAAATAAACATGAATGGTGAGGTGTCTGACATTGTCCTGTGAGATTCACTAAAGGCTTACTTAAAGGGAAGAGTTACAAGCTAATATATTAGTAAAACAAGAGAATGGGATAAAGAATTGAATACACTACAGGCCAAAATAGACACACTAAAGTTAAATTTAAAACCAAATGCCATTATCAGTCAGTCTGAACTTAAAAACTTAAATGCATAATGTGCTGAAATTCAATATCATAAAGTTTCAATAAACCTGGAAAAACTTAAACTTCAGACATATTCAGTAAACCCTTTAAGCTTGCATAAACTTGCTCTTAAATCAAAGAAATGAATAAACTAAATAATATCAAAGGAATTATAGCACATATAAATAAAAAAGAAATAACACATTTTAAAGGTATTCTTGAGGGATTTAAAATATTTTTTTGAAAATATAAATAGTAATACAAATATCCTAGATGTTGATATAGTTGAAACCTTTCTAAGGGAAAATATAAATAATAAAATAACAAGTGAAAAAATAAAAAAAATTGATAGACCATTCATTTTAGCAGAATTAAAAGAACAAATAAAAATTAAATAATAAGGTGCCGGGCTTATATTTTCTTGTAACAGCACTATATAAAATACTACCATTTAAAATATTAGATAAGCCCCTGGATTCATGAAAGCTTGCACGGAGTGCAAGATGAGTGTAGGAGCTCACTCCGGCAATATGTCTGCCGTGCAATCCAGGAACAGCCGTCAGGGGTGTGCACGAGAGCTGCTAAAGCTACTCTTGCACAGACAGCCTCATGGTATGCAAATTATCTCATTTGCTGGTGAAAGCCATGCAAATGAGGTAAATTTGCAATCCAAGAAATACTAACCTGTCCGTGGAAGATTAGTGTTACCTGCAGAAATGTACTCCGTTGGTAACTGAGTACATTTCTGCAAATAGCTAAGCGGAGCCACGCCAGCTCCAAATAAAGGATGCATACAGTTGAGGAAGCATGCCAATGGCCAAATATAAGGCCATTGGCATGTTAAAATGTTTAAAAATATAAAAATGTAACTTTTTTCCCCCGATCTCTGATGTTTAAGCATAGTGCAGCACCGCACAAACGTGTGGCACTTATAAAAACAAGAAAATAATTTAAAATAAGCCAAAAATAGGCATTTTCACTAAAAAGCTTATTCTGCCATGCAAGTGAATGGCAGGCTGAAGACAACATGGCCACTGACTAATGGTTGCAAAGGGGGGGAAGCTCAGTGTGAGAGATGCAACCATGCATTACTAGACAATCCTATGCAAATGAGGATAAGGATAGTGAATCCCAATTTTCCCCAGCATGTGAGGCATGTCCCAAGAGTGTAAGAGTAGGAGTAGGTGAGTAGAAGACTAGAATATAGGTGACATCATGAGGGTGTGTGTCAGACAGGCTGTAAGCTAATTAGAGCACAGTGGCTTGTGTTTGCTCTGAGTTGTTCAGGATTGCAAAGAGACGTGCCTACAGTTGTCCTATTTGAAAACCTCAAACCAAAGGTGCACACTGTTAAAAGATATGAAACTCCTTGCAAACATGCACGTAGAGTGTGCGCTCGTTTGCACGGTGCTTCCCCCCCGGGTGGAAACAGAACGGCAAAAGGAAGGAAAAGTAGTAGTAGGAAGTTAACCAAGGAAAACTAGCAGAGCTGCCAGTTGAAATATATCAGAATCAGCCAATTACACAGGCAGCCGACTAGCCCAGCCCAGCCCAGCACTTTAAACTCTGCAAACACCATTCCCCCCTGTTTTTTCTCAAGAACTCTGCAACACTGCAGTATACAAAGAGGGAAAGCTTAAAAAGCTTAAGTCAGACAAAGTGTTAGGGGCTGCTCTTGCTATCATAAACCAACATGTGCAAGGTGCTGAGGGTGGTGATGATGTGAATGCTGCTGAGCAACCCACAGTGAGGAGAGGGAGAAGAGTGTACAGACCCAGGGTAACCTACCAGGGGCTACATGAGCTGGAGATAGTGGAGCGCTATAGGGTCGACAGAGACCTCCTACAGCAAATTGTTGAGCTGTGCCAGCCACGCCTCACACACAGAACCAACAGAGGGGAACCCATCCCAGTGGATACCAAGGTATGTGTTGGCCTAAGAATACTAGCTACAGGTACCTTCCAAAGACAAACTGGTGATATGATGGGGATTTCACAGGCATCAGCATCCAGGGTACTCCACCAGTTCCTGGATGCCATGTCAGCACATGTCGGTGACAACATATATTTCCCCAATTCCCGTGAGGCATTGGCCAGCAATATGCGTCTTTTCCACCAAATAGCAGAATACCCTGAGATAGTGGGTGCAATAGACTGCATGCACATACTCATCAAAGCACCACCCGGTAAGCGGGGTAGGGTCTACATCAACCGCAAGGGCTTCCCCTCCATCAACTGCCAGTTCGTGTGTGATGCCCAGGGCATAATAATGAATGTTTGTGCTGGATGCCCTGGAATCTATCACGATTCCCACATTTGGCATCTGACCCAGCTGTGCCAGTTATTTGCCAATGGGGACATTCCCTATGGTCACTTAGTAGGGGATGCTGGATGCGCACTGGAGCCATGGCTGATGACACCCATCAGAAATGCACACACACCTGAACAAGAACTCCATAATGAGGCACACGCACAAACAAGAAACATAATTGAGCATGTGTTTGGGATGCTCAAGTCACAGTTCCGGTGCCTGGACACATCTGGTGGACCCTTGCACTACTCACCAACTACATGTACTCAAATTGTTGTGGTGTGTGCCATGCTACACAATATGATCCTGCGGAAACAGCTGCAGCAGGAACAGGATGGGGCAGGGCCAAACAGCCCCCCACCATTGCCAAGGCCTGCACAGGCACAGCGTGACTCGGAGGAGGAACAACCTGAGCCTGCCCCAGTAGGCAGAAGGAGGCGTGCCCAGTATGCCCTGGCCTTGGCAAAGAGGCAATGCATAGCACATACACTGATTCAGTAGCAACCCTGGAAATGACACCTCTCTGACTCGCACGTACAGTAAAAGGGATGCCTAACTTGACACTACCTGTTTTCAAACATGTATAGGGAGTGCACTATGTGCATCTGACATAGGCAGCCCTGCAGCACCACCTGAGGCGTAAGTGCCCTATTTTAAGTAATATAAAGCACTGCTAAGCACATTTTGCCAGTATTGAGCATATTTAAATACAATTGAACATAGCTGCACACCACGCTAACCAGCGCAATGTCGGGCAAAGTCGGGTAAATACGCTCACACCTGCTTTACTGTTTCTTAACCAGTCAGGTCTGCCCAGCAGGAAAATAAAAAGTAGTGACAGGGCTCGAACTCAGGATACTGTGCACTATAGTCACAGTACTGAAACACTAAGCCATGATAGCATTTTACTGGCACAGACACAACTTAAGTCACTCACGCATACCAGTTGGGGAGGTCACATACCTAACAGCCTGCAGGACAGTTGTAGACAAACGCAAACACAAACAAATGCTGTATCATGCCCTCTGAAGAGGGATATGGGTAACCTCCCCAAGGCCTATGCAGACAGATAACAGCAGGCCAGGCAGTGTGATGTGGGTTGGGTAGGCTATGAAGTCACAAACTAAATATGCGTGTAATTGGAAGCTAAGGTCTGTAGTACAGTGGTATGCCTGAAGCCAGTATGATAAGCAACAGTACAGACTTAAATGGAGTACCTGACATGGCAGTGCAGGCCTAGCAAATGTATATAAGTGTCAGGTGTACCCCTCATCCTATGTACACCCACAGTAACAATCAGGTGTGCCCCCCAGGCAGAAATGTACAAATAATAGCTGTCCTTCCTGTATGTAGAAATGTTGATAAGTCTATGCAAATTGACTCATGGAAGCCCTGCAGGCACAGCGCGCTTCCTGTCCATGTACAACACAAAGGTGAGCCCTGAAATAAAAATCAACTTGACTTTTCACACACATATAGTATATATGCCCATAGTGGGCATGCTCACACACTTAAACAAATTTTGCAAATTTCAGTCAACAGCATACTGAAAGGTCATACTGGGCATGCTCACACACTTAGGCCATGTCTGAGTACAGCAGTGGGCCAGACATATCTGGCAGTTGCAATTCTTACTCCAGACACATGTCACTATTCACCAATCCTACCGTTTGCACACAGTGATATGAAAACAGACCCATATAATATATTGGACCCCTGTCATAATCAAACTATGTAATACAAATACTTAAGTTGTTCAAAGAAAGTTAAAATCCAAAGAAGATCAGTAAATCTCCTATCAGTATCATCAAGAAACAATGAGCACTCCTGACATTATCCAAGCAAAGCTCTGCCACAAATATTGCCAAAGATTCCATAGAAAACCATGAAGCTTCCTTTAGCTATGTCATAAATATCAATGTAAACTCATATATGCTCTGAGTTAGTGCAAAGTTTAAATAAATACATGTACATGACTGACATTGCCAACATCTTGTCAGACAGGTTCATACATATTTACCCCCCTCTCACTGACAAAAGGGCCCATTACTATACCTGGAGATTGTGAAAACCCAGAAATCACATATACAGTGGTTAAACAGCTCTATCCAAACCTAAAAACATGGCGCCTATGGGATGACATGGTGTCCCTGGCTGTGTCATATGTGAACTCCAAAACAAACAGACCCTGCACCTGAACAGTCTGTTGAGACTGACCACCTGAACAGTCTGTTGAGACTCACCCTTTGTACAGGATATGAAACTTCTGAATGGGTTACAGCAACATTTGGCACACTCCACAAGTGTTGGTGCACAACAGACCATGGGAACTATTGTCTTATAATAAGCCTGATCTGCAAGGCCATGGAGTCCATCATTATGGAACCCATAAACAGAGCTATTGGGAGCCTACAAACACCCAACCCTACCCATTTTGGTTTGGTCATGGGCAGATTATGGTCCCTAAACATGCTAGACAGTTTTCAAGGCAGTTACCCAGGACATACATCAATGAAATGAGCTCCACATGGCCTACATAGACCTTGAAAAGCCCTTTTTCAACATCCCACACACATGTATCCACAGAATCAACAACCTGTGCATAAACACGTATGTCATCTGATGGATTGCCAACTGGGGCACAGATAGATCCCACAAGGTAAGAATTGTGGTGTCCCTGTTGGACTGTAAGCTGGTAACAACTGCTGTCCCCCATGGCTCAGTCCTGGGACCCCTCCTGTCTGGTGTATACTTTTCAGAAGTGCAGTCAAACACACGAGGGCTGTGGTTAGCAAAGTTTGTGGATGACTGCAAAAAGGTTGTCATAATCGATGTTTGGGACAACAGAGACATCCTTAAAATGGGTCTCAGTCAGACAGATGTGGTGTCAAAATTATGGCCTCGAGCTACAGTCATACAAATACCACATAGGTGTCAACACCCTAAATATGGAGGTAATAATAAGAGATCTATGGACACGTGGATAGTCATCTCTACTTTCAGAAACACATTCACAAAGTGGTTAGACAATCATACTATGTGTTCCCACAAATTGCCAAAGTCTTTGCATGTAGGTCAACGGAGGTTCCCTCTACTCATCAGACCCATCAGAGAGTACCACGACACACTTGCGATGAATCTGACTAGGCACCTTCAGCAGCTGGAAAGGCCACTGAAGTACCTCAACAAGAGGATTACTGGCCTCAAACAGTTGCCCAATGCAGCAAGACTGAAGTAACTCAGTCTGTACTCTGTTGCATACCGTCTACTCAGGCAGTCTCTGCCCAACATACAGGTCCATGTCCAATGCAGAACTGATGTACATGCTCTATCTGAAGTAAACCCAAGCTCACTGTGCCACTTGCTCTATGGGATATAATCATCACAAAAATAATTAGAACATGTTGGAAAGATACATTACTAACTCACAGACTTCCCTTGCTTTGGAACAGGCTCCCAACCTACATTACTAACTCACAGACTTCCCTTGCTTTGGAACAGGCTCCCAACCTACATTAAGCTGAGTCCCTCACTGACACTCTTCCAGAGGAGCCTTGATGAGTGTATGTGAAACTGAACTTTCACACCATGGATCACTTCATCAGCTCTACTACACAGGGGCATAGGGAAGTAACCCCAGGTGTGGTGATAGCTGCACATTCTGGCCAAACTAATATATGCCTTTAGGCAGATAGCCTATTACCTACCTATATATGTAGGGGGAACACAGTATAATAAGCCAAAGATGGATGGGCAGAGATGTGTGTAAGAGGGTGAAGATGACAGGGAGCCATCCAGGACTGTCACACCCAGCACACATCCCAATGGCACAAAAGACATGAGGTGCACATCTCACCCACTGTACATAATAGCCACCAGTATCTGTAAGCATTACAGTGTATGTGTTGCATGTGCCTGCTATACAACATGACTGTACAATGAAGTACACATCTACTGTCTGTAGACAGGTACCTGTCACATAGGTTCATAGGTATGTAGTAGACTATCTTCACAGAGGCATATATTAGCCTAGGCAAGTTGTGCAGCTTTCACCACCCCATTGGTTAGTCTCTTAAGCCCTAGTTTTAATAGTACCCTAAGCCCCTTTCTAGTGGGGCTGCTGATGTGATCCCTGGCGTGAATTGTCTGTTTCCCACCCACTCATCAAGGCTCCTATTGAAGAGTGTCAGCGAGGGGCTCTGCCTGATGTACATTGGGACTCTGTTCCACAGTAAGGCAAGTCTCTGGGATGGTACTCTATTCTACCAGCATGTTGTATTCATTGTTGTGATGAGGTTCATATCCCTGGAGTGTGTAGTGTGACTCAGTTTTGTTTTCCTTAGATGGAGCATGTTCAACAGTTATGTGTTGGACATGGCTGTGTATGTTAGGCAGAGTTTGCCTCTGAGTAGGCGGTATTCAACAGAGAACAGACTTAGTTTTTCCAGTTGTGTTGCATAACACAACTGTTTGAGGCCAGTAATCCTCTTGGTGAGGTACCTCTGTGGTCTCTCCAGCTGCTGGGCATGCCTAGTCGAGTACATCCAAAATGGTGCATTGTACTCAATGATGGGTCTGATGACTTAAGAGTAGAGGGCCACCACTGCCTCTTTTGATCTTAATGCAAACCCTTTGTTGATTAAGTGGGCCACATAGGATTTCCTAACCACTTTGGCGACATGGTTGTCAGAGGAAAGATGACTATCTACTTCTGTCCCCAAATCCCTTATTACCTCATCAGTTTTTAGGGGGTAACACCTATGTGGTAGTTTGTGGGTAAAAACTCTGTACCCATGAACTACAACATAGGCGGTAATATACTTAACACCGAAAGTGTGATAAGAGACCTTGGGACACAGGTGGACACTAGTCTCTCCTTTGATAATCACAGCACCACAGTAGTCAGGAAATCCATCTACATGGCACACCTCATCACAAAAGGTTTCTCATCCAGAAAAAAAGAGGTCATTGTTCCTCTCTACTCATCACTAATTAGATCCATTATAGAGTACAACACCCCTTTTGGTATGTACCTCACAAGACATCTACAACAACTGGAAGGGCCGCAGAAATGCCTCACAAAGAGGATTACCGGCCTCAAACAGATGCCCTACATAGACCGTCTCAAAAAACTCCAGCTTTACTCTGTCGCATATCACCTACTCAGAGGTGATCTCTGCCTAACATACAAAGCTATGTCAAACCCAGAGCTATTGACATGCTCCACTTAAAGAAATCCCAGTCCCTCCGAGCTACACGCTCTAGGTACCTAAACCTTGTCACCACAATAAACAGAACATGCCGGAGGGATAGATTCCTGTCCCAGAGACTTCCCATTCTCTGGAATAAACTACCTATCTATATCAAACAAAGCTCCTCATTAGCACTTTTCAAGAAGAATCTTGATGATTGGATGGGAACTAGGAAATTCACCCCGGGGATCACCTCTGTGGCTCTGCTCGACAGTGGCACAGGAAAATAATTTTCTTCGGTGGCAAAAGCCAGGGTACCTTTTTGGCTGGGCTTGTATAGGCCACAAGGCCGATAGCCTAATACCTACCTATGAACCTTTGAGCCTTGCCTAAATAAGTAATATTGGGACAGCAAGAGCCTTGGCCAGTATTCAGAAGCATAGGGGTGACAGGTGCAAACCATCTCTAGCAAAGCAACGAGGCATGTCTGTCATGTCATCCCAGGCAGACAGAGACTGGATACCCTTTGAATGACACCAGAAGCTCAGCCACTTCTTGAAGTTTATCATTTTTCTGTTATATTGCAGTATCATGTAGGTGAAGGTGAGATGCTACTCAAGGTCAGGGTCATACCGGCCTGGGCTACGTGATCATACAGCTACTATACATCTCTTGTCATGTTGTCCTGGGAGGTATGCCTCTGATCATTCACACTGACATGTACAAAGACCTCGTCATATATGTACCTGTTCTGGAGTGATCTAAGTGCTTGTGTTAGGTGGCGGATCATAGCACCTGACAGACAACTGACAGCAACCTTCCCCTTGTCCAGCTTAGTGAGTGGAACATCTGTGTGCCTGACTATGGAGTCACCTATTACTAGTGTGTTGGGTATGTTGTTTTGCCTTAGGGCCTGTTGTGAGGCACACTGCTTTGGTGTATTATGTGTTTTCTGGTGTGTGCTTGGAGGTGCATGTTGCTTGCTTGTCTGCTTAGGAGGATACTCTCTCTTTTTCAGATTAATATTTGTATTCTCCGAGTATGGTAATATGTATTTATGTGTGTGTTTTTCTGCTGCTTATATTGTAGGGTCTATGTGAGACTGTTGGTGTTGTGCTTGTATGACCCTACTCTTCTTGACTGTATTGTCCAGTATTGGGTTGACAGACCTCAGCCAATGGTTTGAACCTGTGTGTGCCAGCATGTGGTGCATCAACCCATATATGATATGGTTATGGCCTATGCATACAATATATTCACAATACACCTAGTATGATAAGCCTGCTGAGGTTAGCAAATGTGAAAAAAACCTTTGGGCAAACTCTCAGCAACTAATGTCTGTATTGCACCCTGTAACTCCATATTGCTTGCTGAAGTGTAAAGAAGTACTTAGTTTGGATTAAGAACCCCGCACTTGCCAACTGTGTATGTGTGTGTCTGTCTCTCCCTGGGGAGAGAGGTACCTTTTTGACGACTACTCACACCCCTTAAAAGTGATATACTCATCTTTGTCAAGTCTGATGATGTCACCATCCTACAAATATACCTGTGGGAAGGTGAAATCCCAGTAATGAGTATAGCGCGTCGTGTAAATGCGTACTGGTGTAGTATCATAATGTAGTTAGGTAGGGGTTTGAATCCTGCACTTGCCAACTGTGTGTGTGTGTGTGTGTGTGTGTGTGTGTGTGTGTGTGTGTGTGCGCGCATCTCCCTGGGGAGGTAGCAACCCTTTTGAAGACTACTCACACCCCTTAAAAGTGACATACTCATCTTTGTCAAGTCTGATGATGTCTCCATCCTACAAGTACACCTGTGGGAAGGTGAAATCCCAGTAATGTGTATAGCGCGTCATGTAAATACGTACTGTTGTAGTATCATAATGTAGTTAGGTATGGGTTTGAATCCTGCACTTGCCAACTTTGTGTGCATGTGTCTGTCTGTCTCTCCCTGCTGAGGGAGCAACCTTTTTGGAGACTACTCACATCTCTTAAAAGTGATATACTCATCTTTGTCAAGTCTGATGATGTCACCATCCTACAAATACACCTGTGGGAAGGTGTGATCCCAGTAATGTGTATAGTGCGTCATGTAAATGCATACTGTTGTAGTATCATGATGTAGTTAGGTAGGAGTTTGAATCCCGCACTTGCTAACTGTGTGTGTGTGTTCCAAGTGTGTGTGAGTGTGTGACACCGTTGGTCAATGTGGAGTGGGTTTTGATTTTTCTAGTGTATGACATATCACAATGACAACTGTATGTACATAACACATGTAAGATAGCTGTGGGGCAAAGCCATATACGTACATGTGACCTCAATTTTTTCGTAGGTGGGTACTCTACTTTCTCCATGAAAGCATCTGTTAGCCAGAGTGTGCTGGCGCTTTCCAGACCTTAGGTCACTTCTGTATGCTTGTGACAAGCTTAGCCACTGCAGTGATCCCTGGGCTACGTCTTCTGTTTCACATCCACTCATCACAATTTCTATTGAAGAGTGTGAGTGAGGGTTTATGCTTGAGGTATATTTGAATCCTGTTCCAAAGCGAGCAAAGTCTGGCAAAGACGACTAATCATTATAGGTGTGCAACAACCTCTGTGGATCTGCATGCAAACCCTTTATTGCTTATGTGCTCCACAGAGGGATTTCCAAAACCCTTTGGTAATGTGATTATCAAAGGAGCGATGACTAAACACATGGCTACCTGTTCCAAATTTTGGGGGCTACTACCTATGTGGTACTCTGGGGATACTTTGTTTTCTAAAAGTGGGTAACTATGCTTTCTTTGGCTTATAGCTTTACAGCATGATTTTGACACCAGGTATCTGTCACTATGATATCCTTTTGGAGGATGTGTGTGTCATCTGGAGAGTAAAGTATAGCCATCTGCATTTTCATCAGACGTGGGCAGACATATCCCTACTGTGTTTGCTTGTACCTAAGAAAGCTATATGCCAAGCAGGAGTGGTCCCAGGACTGAGTGGAGGTGAATACCACTTGTTACTGGCATAGAATTGTACATGAAGGCTGCAGATGTTACTGTGTGTCCTACATTTATGCGTTAGTTGTCACTCCATCATCTAACAATTGTTTATGGTCAGTCTGTTGAGGTTATGTATAATACCAGAATGTGGGATGGGTATGAATTGCTGGTGAGCTATAGCTTGGCTGTGTGGACCTCCCCTCCCTCACCTATAGCCTTGTTAACTGGCTTTGAAGTCTGCTAGGTGTAGGAGCCATGATCTGGCCTTTAGAGAACCTAAGTGGGTATGGTGCAGTGTTTGCATGTTCATAATATTTCTGTTAATGAGTTCCATAATGCTGTGCTCCATAGCTTTCCAGATAACATTTGTCTGGCTTATAGGGTAAGAGTTTCCAGGATCTGTTGTAGCTCTACCCTTAATCAGTTTATGTTAACATTTGCACTGGGTGTGATGAGGGTGGACAGGATTAGGAATAAGTATATTAGAGGGTCAGCCCAGGTTTGAAGGTTAGTAGACCAAGCCAAATAGGAAGGATTAAGTTGGTTTGTATATGTGCTGAGGAGGGATGCAGAGTATATTGTGAAATAGATGCTAAGGATGAAGCCGCCAGGTAACAGGAAAAGAGGAATGCCTAAGATGAGGTTTATGGATGTGGTGAGAGAGGGCATGCAGGTGGATGGTGTGACAGCGCAAGATGCAGAGGGCAGGAAGAAATGGAAACAGATGATCTACTGTGGCGACCCCTAATGGGAGCATCCGAAAGGAGAAGAAGAAGTTGTAGCTCAACACTTGTGGACAGTGAACACCATTACCATGCGTCATTCCACAAGTATGTAACATGTATAGAGGCTGCATCTGAACAGAGTGTTTAGGTTAGTGGTGACTTCATATGTCAGCTTGTGTATGACACAGCCAGAGACACTGTCCAGTACCATTGCCACTGTGGTTTGGAATTTAGTAAAGAGATGTTTCAGCTAGAGTGTCTGTGAATCATCAGGTTTTACATTCTTCAGGTCTGGAAATGTGTCCCTAGTGTAACAACAGGGTGGTGAAATCCGCATTCAAACTGTCTGACAAGATATTGGTAATGTAATTCAGATAAGTGTACTTTGTGACCATTTACATTAACTCTGACCCTTTCTGAGATTTCCCTTCTAGAAATTGTCTTTGGAATCCTTGCCAATTTGTATTTTGAAGCTTGCCTTGTATGATTAATGAGGGCTTGTGTTTTCCCAAATGATACTGACCAGAGAGGTTATCCCTTCTTGCTATGTAACTCTTTTTTGGTACAACTTCACACCTTCTATTATATATTTATTTTATGGCAGGGGTCCATGAGACTAATGCACTTTTATTGTATAAGTGAGTATTTTTTGTGTTTGTGATAGCACGGTCCATGCAACCCTGTAGGTGAACAGTGTGCATTACTAAAGGATTATGCAGCTGGGACAGTGTTAACCTTAGTAATGCAAACCAATGACAGATAGCAACAACAGCATCACCCACAGCACAGTGTCAACCCGTGTCATACACACACATGCGTACTCAAGTTCCAAAATGTGTGTAGCACAATGCATACTGGCCACCAATATAAACTATGGAGTGTTAACACTGGCCAATACAGGGCATGTCACCCTGCCCATGTGTCCAATATGCATGTACATGCAGACAGTGCACCTCCACCATTTTCACAAATGGCCACCTGCAAACCTGTGTTGCACACACCCCATACTTACTGTCCACTGTATAACGCTTGCTGACACAACTACACACATCAGCCAAGTGGCACATGGGCAAACAAAACACAATTGGAATAAACACTGGTGAAAACAATACAACATTGCTAATTACAGCTTTAATGCATCATGCCTGCTCAGCTACACCTTCAAGGATATCATTACACTTTACTGCTGACAACATGCTACACATCCAACCATTGCTATACTTTATTAAAGTCACCCTGTGCATCAGCACTATGTTAGCCTGTTCCTGCATCAGTGTTACAGATGACAGGAGGTGGCACAGGTTTCATCATATGCACAGGGTGTGTTGTTGGTTGGCCAGAGGCCTACACTGAGCCATACAATCAACGTGTGTGTGTGTGTGTGTGTGTGTGTGTGTGTGTGTGTGTGTGTGTGTGTGAGGCCATGAGTACTGTTATGGGTCAATGTTGATGTCATATGTGCGGGTATGTGTTTGCCCTAGGTTTCTGTGTGTGTGTCTGCATGCACACAGTTCCACCATGTGGCTGCCATATACGGGGATTTGTGTGACAGCTATAGACTGTACCTGGCAGGCTTTACAGATCACCATCTCTGGCCACTGATACAGAACATGTGCCGGGCAGGGGTGCTACAGACAGTATCAAGTACTAATCCAGATTGGGTACTATCGTCAGAGGTTGACAAATGTCTGCTGGATCCAGGTCCCTGCTGGGACTGTCCAGAGACACTTGCACGTGGTCTGCTAGGACGGTCTATGGACAGCCCCCCCAACATTGCTGGGGCTGGTACTGGCACTACAGGAGTGGTTGTGATTTGCTGGACGTCCACAGCGACCTCCAGCTGGTGATGTTGCTGGCATACATCCATGTCTCAACCGTCCCGCACTGTCCTGACACATGGACATGACATTGTGGAGGACATCCAGTCTCTCACCCCAACGTCTATCAATTACCTCAGTGTAGTTATGTATGGCACCTGCTAGGTCACAGATACTGTCATTTACAGTGGTGTAATGAGCCCTCTGTGCCCTTAGCCCCTGTCTGGAGTACCACTCCATTCATGTATGTGCCTCCATGACAGCGTGGAACATGCGTGTGGTAGAAAGAGTTGTGGCACGTCTGCCAGGGGCATGATGACCAGCAGTGCTCTGACGAGAACCCCTGAGCATCTGCCTGTGTGGTACTGTTCCAGACATCTGGTATGGCTGCTGTGTCCTGATACATGTGCCATAGATACCACACTGTCCTGGCCAGTGCCAACCGTACACTGTCCCTCAGCCAAGGGCAATGGTGATGGATGTACAGGCAGTGTGACTGTGTGCATGGATGGGGTGGAGACTTGTGTACTGTCAATTGGTGGCCCAGCAACAGACCCTGACAAACCTGCCTGTGCCTCAACACACCTATCCTCATGATCACTGTCTGTGTCAGTGACATCAGGTTCCCTGCTGTACTGAACCAGCCCCACCTCACCACCTGTGAGAGGAAAACAGGAAACACACTTTAAGATTTGAACATGACTTCAGACCACATGCACACATGCAGACATGTACACACACAAAATTACACTCCTCCCAAAAGCAGACACACACAACACCAGCAATCACAGAACATACACAATAGCAGGTGATGGTGGAGTACAATATCACAAGCAAAACAGTCATATCACAGCTATCAGCATGCAGGACATGTGTTGCTCAACAGCATGCAGTGCAAGTGTAGTCAAGCCTTGTTACTAACGGTATACATGGCTTTGATGCATGTGTTTTGTTATTAGGTGATGGCCCTCCCCCTGGAACACAATGCATACATGCGGAATAAGGCACATTTCAGCATTTGCAAGTGGGTTTTCAGAAGGTTAGCACAGCTTATGTAAGTTTAGCAACCTATAAGCTAACCAAGAGTGAAACATTGTAACTGCCACTTATCACTGCTCACCCCACAACTGCTTGAAAGTGCCTTGCTCATTCTCTATCCAATGAACCATGCTCTGCAGAGCAACAAAATAAAATTACTATATAAGACTATACAAGAGTACCTGGCACACTGTATGCAACACGATGCACCACCTAGCCACAGCAGATATACATCAAGCTGATGTGTAAAGAAATATATCATCCATTACAATCAATGTAAGGTCCAGTAAATGTATTAATATTATACCACACAACTTGTTAATGCCAAACCCGTGGCCAGAGTATGTGCACAATTGGGAATATAGGTCACATACTGCTGTAGTACACTATGAATGTTGCTAGATACACAGTTATATGTATTACCACACATATGTCAAAGGACATGTTACAGACATACCCACACACACGTCAGACATAATTACAGGACACAAAGGTATGACAACCCAGATAAGCTTTCAGTGTGTACTATACAGTACTGTGTGTCTGTACTTACACAACCTTAATCTTGAGAAATGTAATCTGTGATGAATACAGGGACCACACAAAACAGTAGATGCAAGCAATGTGGCATACACTATACTTTGCTATACAGGCCCAGAGCTTCAATTAGTACTACAGTACACACAGCATTTGCATTCAACATCGGTACCAATCAATCATACATGTAGTGCTTTAGCCTCCAGTGACACCCTAGTTAAAACGAAGGGACTTAATCACACTGTATGCAATATCACTTGTTCTGCCTAGCAACAGAATACACAGCTTTTGCTAGGATCAAAGCAAGGACCCAGAATACCATAACATAAACAGTTTCCCAGTAAGCTATCCCACAGATACATATCTTTGACGTATTCACAAACATATTGACCATCACAGTCAGTTAACAGTACAGAGACTCTATTGCAACAAGTAGATGTAGATGTGTATGAGTATATATATATATATATATATATATATATATATATATATATATATATATATATATATGTTTACATATACACATCCATTTGTCTACATATATATATATATATATATATATATATATATATATATACATACATACACATATGTATATGTATATATAGACACATATAAATTTCACCTTTCATAGTGAGAATATCAGTTATACAAAATATGTAAGGTGTACAGTTATGTAATAACATCACACAAGTCTTGGGATAAATGCATTGAAGGTGTTCACAGCCCAGGTAGCTTTAGCAGGCCTTACTGGCTTCAACATTGCAAACTGAATGAACCACCCACAGTGTTTAACCACCACATGTTATATATCGGCACTGTATGCTGTCTTGTTTGTCACACACTAAAACCTACATACAAATATGCGCATACCAACCTTCATCAGCATATATATCCCCTGCTCTATGCACGTATACAGATGTGAATATATATGACACATATATATTTCTCTGTATGTGTGTGGCATACACACAAGGTCCACACTGTTGTAAGTCCCTGGACCTCACAGTTGAATTGTTGGGCCTTGCTGCAACACAAACAGGTGTCGCATATGACCACAGACTAACATTAGGGGGGTATATATGGCAACAGATGCTAGATAAGCATATGAGACTGCTACAACACTTGCCAATGCTGAGCTACACTTTAATATGACTATCATGCATGTGTTCTGTCACACCAAAGTTTATATAATGTCAGCACTAATCCCCCCCAACAGCCATTGGCCACACTACTGTACAGAACACAGATAACATGGATCAGATCTTTGACATTTAATGCTGAGCTACACATTTCATATGTATGCCCCACTGTCCACAGGTACACACAGTATTGTCCATAGCAGTAGTTAAGCAGATCATCTGTGCAGAAAGAAGTACTGCTGCCACATATGAATGTTTCACATTATGTAGACTATTCTTCAGTAACATCTACTACATGCCAGTAAATGCATGTGTGTCACATACCTTTCCTTTGTATAATTTGGTAATATTTATTTTTCCTTTTCTCTCTCTCTCTCTCCCTCTCTCTCTGTCAGTCTCTGCAATAGAGTGATTGAGTTTGTTGGCATAGATTGCAGCCTGCTTTTGTAGGAATTGCATATGAGCATGTGATGGCCTCTTCACCAATTAGTGCCCACCATTTGCTAATTGCATGCAGCCTGCTGTGTAGTAATTGAAGTAATCACTGTCATAGCAACCCAGTACTATAAATTGCTGACTCATGTAGGCGTGGCCCTTTCAGCTTTCCAAGATCGAGGTCATCGTGGTATGTGGACATCATTGTTTAAGACAGAAGGTTGGTATAGTTCTTATATCAGAAGCCAGGAGTGTAGCCAGAGATTTACATTTTGTACTCAGATCTAATGTTGCTGCTTCCAGTACCCACTTGTCAGTGTAGAAATGTACTCACCCCTCAAAATGCTACCCCAAGATACATGGAAATATGTACTTTATTTTCAACTGTTACAATTAACTGCCATACAAAGCTAGTTATAGAGATGTATTCCTTTGGCACAATAACTGTTTGTGAACTGCTATACTGTGAATATTCATTTACACAGTTCTAAACATTTTGTGCTTTTTTAGTGTTGACATTAGCACGAGCTGCTCAGAAAAACTGGACACATTTCAGTACAGTGAGTATGCTTAACTACATCCTTGGTAGACCCTGCACACACAGGTATATTCTACATTTGGGTAGGTTTGCAGAAGTACAGAGAGTGTAAGTAGTATTGTGTGGATTTTATCTTGCTGGACTTAAAGGGTTGCTGTGTACATGTTAGTTTATCAAGGCATGTAGTCTGTCTGCATAACTCCCAACTGTGGACCTATCCACATGATAGCCAGAGAATAGCCTGTTATTTTTGTCTGTGCACCACACAGGTCTTTTCAGCAACATAGCAATGGCATTCTTACAGTTGGTTGCTACCAGTACATGGCTACATCCATTAGTATTTGTGTTTTATTCCTACATAAGCATATGTTTCCAAAACTCCTTCCAAAGCTATTTGCACAGTGTGTAACAGCAGAAAGGCCAATATGCCTCTGTGTTTCTGCCTCTGCCAGACCTCTCAACCAGTCAGGTACATATTTGAACAGAATCAGGGAAAAGTCAAGAAAAACTCAGGGACAATCAGGGACACCTTTAAAATATTAGTGCCATTATGTTGAAACATTGAGAGAATCAGCATATGAATTAATACACCTTTTCTGAAGTAAAATAAGCGTATAACCCTTAATTATTGTTATTATTCATTAAGTGTAATTCACCACCTTTCTGCCCAAAGTCACTAGTTTTAGGAGGGATTCAGAGGGACAGAGCTAGAATTTGGGTCAAAATCAGGGACATCCCTGAAAATTACGGACAGTTGAGAGGTATGGCCTCTGCCCTAAACAGATATTCCAGTGTTTGTCCTGCTGTGATACTGTGTGGGGTTGTAAGGTGATGGTGTAACATTATTTCCTGCTAGAATGGCTGCTTCTCTTATCACAGTCAGGTAATGTAATCCCACAACAACTGTTGGTCAACATCCGCAGAACAAGTTGTGTGGTATGGTATTCCTAACTTTCCTTTACATTCACTCATTCTGATGCATGATATAATTATTTAAGCACCAACTTGATGTATATCTACCGTGGCTTAGTGGTACTTCATGTTGTGTAGTGTGTGTAAGGTCTGGGGTTCGAGACTTACAGAAGTGTTTTATTTTGTTCCTGAGAAGAACAAGGGCCCTCACATACAGAGTGACTAAGGCAGTTTTAAGCAGTTGTAAGCGGGTTTGTGCAGGTTTGCACAATGCTGTGCATTGCTTAGCCAAGCGCAAACCCGCTAACTACTGCTTAATAATGCTTACTCCCGCTCACCCCCACGCTAATTTCTTTGAAAGAAAAGAAAAATGGGGAGATAGGAAAGTGGTGAAAAAGGGGCACAAAGAGGGAAAGACAGTATGGAAAATAGCTCGGGATGTGCAGGATGGGTGTAGGGAAGATCCATAGCTGCCCATTTCTTAAACAGCAACATCTGTGTATATGCAATAAATTTGGAGGTAGATATGAACCCTTCAACCCCTGTGAGAGGGGTGAGGACAACAAAGTATGTTGTAATGCCAAATGTTAAGTTGTCTATCTCGCCTTCATTCTTGCTGGATCTGGATGGGTTCGGAGCCGACCTCGGCTCCGACTCGGCCACTCTAAAAGCTCGAGAGTTGGTTCCACCGGCTCGAGGCTCCCCTTATATCCCACAATGCTAGGCGAGAGTTACCTCAGATCTCGTTTGCCGCTACAGCTTCGAGGTTGGTTGCTTCTACCGGTTCCTGGTGAGTGTTAGCTTTTTCTTCTAAAAGTTACTCTTTTTACCCCTTTTTAAGTTAAATTTCTTCTTAGTTAGTGTAGATCACAAAACTTTATCCCCGACCCTAATTTTTCCCGTTTCCTTACTAAAGAACCTTTGGTTCTTCCTTTGGGCCTTAGGCCTTCCCTTCCTAGTGGAGTGTTTGTGTAGTTTACTTTAATTTTACTGTACTTTAAATTCTAGTATCACTACTAAAATTATTATTTTTCCTGACAGGGTATAACTTGTGTGTTTGGGTGTGTGTTTGTGTACACCTGTCAGTTAGGGAAAATGTCTAAAGAAGCAAAGGTCTCCGGATTCAAGAAGTGTGATGCGTGCTGTCAGAAAATGTCTCTGACAGACGCTCACACTTCTTGTGTCTATTGTCTGGGGTTTGCATGCAGGACTCCTGTGCTGTGTGCCATGGCTTCAGCCCCAGGGTCCTGCAGGAAAGAAAAAACAAGCTAATTCTGAGAGGCTTGTTGAAGCCAGAGGATTCCCTGTCAGTTTCAACAGGGAAGCCCTCTAAGGCATCGAGGTCTTCGGCTCCGGTTTCTGAGCCGAGACCTCAGGTTGTTCAACCTTTGCCTTTATCGGCTCGCTGGAGCCGATAAGTCTCAGTCCACAGTTTCTGTGGCTCCGGCCGGAGCCGAGGTTATTGAGGTACCCGTGTCGGCTCCGATCAGACCTTCGGAGCCGACAACTAGAAAGAGGTCTAGGTCACCTTCTCTTGGCTCCGTTCATTCGGCTCCAGGATCTCCCCTGCTGTCTGAACGGAGCCAAAGGTCTCATTCCTCTAGGTCATCGAGGCTGTCCGATCATGACCTTCAGAGGGTAGTGAGTCGACTACTTAAGTCCGAGGCACTAGCCCAGATGCTTCAGAGCCCGACTCATCAGTCGGTGCCTGCCCCGGTCCATCAACTCTTTCCTCCTTCGACTCTTTTGAGTTCGAGCGGGTCGTCGGAACCGAGACTGTGGTTACCGGAGCCGAGACAATTGTCTTCGGCCCGCTGCCGCTCCGTTTTCTTCTTTGGAGGAATCTCGGCGCCGGACTTCCCTCGTCGGCTCCGAGGGGTGAGTGGCATCGACCCTTGTCCGACCCCCTCTCCTCTCGGAGCTTCGGGCGCTGGTGAGTTCGGCTCCGACATCGACCTCGGAGCCATCACTGTCGGTGCCGAGGGGGGTTCTTAGCTCCTCGGAGCGGGGACCTCTGGCTCTGCCTGACGGGTGCATTCGAGGTCATGCGGAGTGTGTTAGAACCTGGCTCTACTCCACAGTCGGCTCCGTCCGCCCCTCCCTCTATGCTGCCTCAGGGTAAGTGGACTCACTCCCTCACCCCGGACCGCAGAGAGCCAGCTCCTCAGGAGCCCCCTGTGGGGATTTCATCCTCTTCCGAGGCCTCTCCTGATTTGGCAGAAGAGCCCCCTCGGAAGAGGAAGTGCAAGAGGAAACACATTGACTCACCTGAGTCTATCACGTCAGACACAGATCTGGATGATTCTGAGGGTTCCCCCCGTTCCCCTTCTGAAGATGTCTCATTTGCAGACATTCTGGAGATCCTGAAACAGAGGGGAAATTGGCCAGCCCTCAACCCTTCGGAGGACGAATCTGTGTATCTTGAGGCGTTTGGCTCTCGTCCTTCCACCTCCTGGGTGTCCCTCCCCTTCGACCCCCTCATGCAGGTGGTTGCTAAGAAGGCATGGACGGCTCCTGATTCAGTAGACCCCACTCCCAGGAGACCCTCTAAATTCATCACAGCTCCATCAGACAAGCAATTTTTATCAAAAGGAGTTTCTGTGGATGCTATGGTGGTAGCTGCTGCCACAAAGAAGGAACTGGCTGATCCTTCAGTGCCTGTCCATCCACCTAACAAGGAATCTAGGTCCATGGATAGGTACGGGAAGCGGATGTTCTCCTCAGCGACATTTACCATGCGTTCGCTGAATTACCTGTGCCATTTCACTCGTCTTCAAAGGGACTTGATCAAAGAAGCGAGTGAAATTAGGATCCTACAGCTGCGGGTTTCCAAGAAAAAATGAACACGCAGCTGGCTACCCTTAATTCCATATCTAACTCCTCCATGCGCCTCCTCTCTTATGCGGCCGATGGAGCGAGCAGAGCCGCAGGGACAGGTGTAGCCTTACGTAGGCATGCCTGGATGCGGCTATGCAATTTTGCGGACCCTTTCAAGACGTCTTTCACGAACTCCCCTTTTGATGGATCATCTCTCTTTGGTCCTCAAGTGAAAGAAACCCTGACTAGGTGCGAGACAGATGGCAAGACCCTTTCTGCCGTCCGGAGTCCGTTTTTCGACTCCTTCTAGGCCTTACCCCAAAGGCCAGAAGGGTGGGAAGATGTGGTTCCGTAAACAATCTCAAGGGACTTAGCCTGACGACAGAGTCGCTTTTCCTACCAAAGGCAGAGGTGGGAATAACAATGGTAGACGCCGCCTAGGGGCAGGGGGTCCGCAGAACCAGGGCAATCGGGAAGCCTTTCCTGACAAGCCCTTTCAGCAACCCTGAGGTGTTGCCCCACTGCCCATCTTCCGACGCAGTCGGGGAAGATTGTCACTGTACCCAGAAGCCTGGCTATCCCTGACTCAAGACAAATGGGTACAGTCCATCATTTCGAAGGCTATTCTATCCCCTTTCTTCGCTTTCCAAATCAGTCAAAAATCCCTTCCAGATGTTCCACCGCTCAAAGGGATATAGCAGCTTTGGAAATTTCAAAACTGCTTGCAAAAGAGCAATTCAGTCAGTGCCAGCAGACCAACAAGGATCCGAATCTACTCAAGGTTCTTTTTAGTTCCAAAGAAAACAGGGGACTGGAGACCGATTTTGGATCTCAGTGTCTTGAACAAATCAGTCAAGAAAACAAGATTTCGATGGTCACGCTGCAATCCATTCTTCCCCTTTTGGGCAAAGGAAACTGGATGTGCTCTATAGACCTTCGGGATGCGTACTATCACATAAAATGAACAGACGCTCCAGAAGATTCCTCCGCTTCAGGCTGGGAACCAGTCATTTTCAGTTCAGGGCCCTGCCCTTTGGTCTCACCACTGCCCCGGTGTTTACCAAATGCATGGCAGTGGTAGCTTCTCACCTGAGACGACAAGGATTCCAGGTGTTTCCATATTTGGACGACTGGCTTCTCACAGCTCCCACCAAGCATCTCCTTCTGATGGCCAGAGATTATACTTTTCGCTTTGTCAAAACTGGGTATTTCAATAAATTGCGAAAAGTCTGTTTTGTCGCCTTGTCGTACTATTACCTACATAGGCTAAATTTAGATACTATAAACATGTCTGCAAGGCTAACGAACGAAAGGATATCAGACATGCACAAATTGGTGTCACTTCCTCACAACCACAACAGAGCCAAAGCCAGGTTAGTACTAAAGGTGTTGGGAATCATGGCAGCGCCATACCTCTCCTTCCATTGGCCAGATACCACATGCGGATCCTTCAGTGGATGCTTTTTCTCAATGGTCATACCAGGAACTTCCAATGTCTCACACCATTATGATCACGCATGCAAAAAGCATCTCATGTGGTGGATGTCTTCCCCAGCTCCTGTCGGAAGACCATTTGTTCCACCTCCTCCGGTTGCTACTCTGACAACGGATGCCTCCCTGATCGGGTGGGGGCATTATCAGGGCAGGACAGTCCAGGGCACATGGCAACCAAACGAATGCCACTTGCACATAAATGTTCTGGAGATGAGAGCAGTGCTTTTAGCGTTGCAAGCCCTTCAAGACTCTCTTCCCTTGGGAACGATTGCAATCCAGACAGACAATATGTCTGTAGTGTGGTACATCAACAAACAAGGCGGAACCAGATCATACCCCTGTGTCGAGAAGCACTCAGACTGTGGCAATGGGCGATTTCTTCTCAGCGTTTTCTGATAGCAACGCACATCCCCGGAAGTCCAATCACATTGCGGACAAGTTGAGCAGAGCTATACTCATGCCTCACGAGTGGTCTCTGAAAGACTCTGTAGTGAGAGAAATCTTTCTCAAGTGGGGTCAGCCTTGCTGCGATCTTTTGCTACTCCCCAAAACAGCAAGTGCAGAGAATATTTCACTCTATTCCCTTTACCAGGCCAACCCAGCAGGGACGCTCTAGTCCAAGTTTGGCCCCGGGACTTCTGTATGCATTTCCTCCTTTCCCACTGATCTCTCAAGTAATACAGAAAGCTATCGCTCAGAAGGCCTCATTGATCCTCATTGCTCCTTACTGGCCTCGACAAGTGTGGTTCCCCTTTCTACATCGATTTCTTTTGGAGCGACCGTGGAATCTGGACCTAGTTCCAGATCTTTTGATCCACCAGTCGGGTCAGTTTCATCGCTCCCTCCCCTCTCTGAACCTCACTGCTTAGTTCCTCCAGTTCCAACCGTAGCCAGGCTTCCTCAATTATCTCACTCTGTTAGAGATATATTGATAGCTTCCCATAAATCTTCCACTCGAAAGATTTATTTGAGTAAGTGGAAACGCTTCTCATATTGGGCACAAGGAAAGGACATAGATCCTTTCACCGCTTCCATCCAACTAGTCCTTGATTTTCTAGCTGAACTCTTCCATGCAGGTTCATCTCCATCTACTCTTAAGGTTCAATTGGCAGCTATTTCTAATTTCCATGTGGGTATTTCTGAATCTGCCCTAATGTCCCACAAACTTTGCAAAGCCTTTTTGAAAGGAGTTTTTCTTCTCAGACCTCCTATAAGAAATCCTCCTTCTCCTTGGGACCTAAATTTAGTTCTTGCTTCTTTGATTCTTTCCCCTTCGAACCTGCAGCTTCATGTTCCTTGAAATTATTATCATGGAAAACTCTCTTTCTGGTGGCTATCACATCAGCTAGAAGAATTTCAGAACTTCAAGCACTCAGTTGTCGTTCTCCTTATCTTTTGTTCCATAAGGACAGAGTTTCCTTACGAACTAACCCGTCCTTTTTGCCTAAGGTGGTTTCAACATCAAATCTAAACCAAAGCATTGACCTCCCTGTCTTTTTCCCAGAGTATTCAAATAGGTCTGAACAAAAATTACACTGCCTGGATGTTCATCGTCAATTAAGGTACTACTTGGATAGAACAAAACAATTCAGAAAATCTGATCAGCTGTTTGTCTCCTATGCGGAAAGCAGAAAGGGACTTGCAGTTTCAAAGGTATCATTATCCAGATGGCTAACATCTTTGATTTCCCTGGTATATGAAGTTAGACAACAGAAATTGCCTAATAAACCTAAAGCCCATTCCACCAGAGCTTTGGCTACTTCTTTAGCCTTCCAAGACAGACTGCCTTTTGACATCATTTGTGCAGCGGCTACTTGTCTACTCCTCACACTTTTATTTCTCATTATAAGTTGGATTTAGCTTCTAGGCATAGAGCTAACTTTGGTTCCACTGTTCTCAGGAGTCTGTTCCGTTAGGCCACCCGGGACAAGGTGCTAGGACGGTCCCATCCAGCAAGAATGAAGGCGAGATAGACAACTTAACATATAGAAGTTATGTTCTTACCATAACGTTCCATGTTAGTTGTCTTCTTCTCGCCTTCTTCTTCGCCACCCTCCTTCCCCCTGGCCTGGACAGACCTAGAGGAGTTGTGATCGTGACCTCTCTTTCTACCACCTCTTTCTTAGTCATATGCTATTATGCATATTTCTTGGTTCAGGATGTAGGTCACCCTTCTTCTTCCTGTTGTTAGAGGTGGATTCTGTTTTACAGTTATACTGTTACTGTTATAAGCTGGGGTTAGCTTACAAACGAGATCTGAGGTAACTCTCGCCTAGCATTGTGGGATATAAGGGGAGCCTCGAGCCGGTGGAACCAACTCTCGAGCTTTTAGAGTGGCCGAGTCGGAGCCGAGGTCGGCTCCGAACCCATCCAGATCCAGCAAGAAGGCGAGAAGAAGACAACTAACATGGAACGTTATGGTAAGAACATAACTTCTATTTAAATAGCATTTCATGTGTCCAGTGGACATGTGTGCAAAATGGGCAGCTATGTACTGGGCGTAATTTTTTTTTTGGGGAGCAGATTGCCCTTTTTTTTTTCAGGTCAGAGTGGAATGTGGGGTAGGGGAAGTAGGTATATTTGGGGAGGTAGGTTGGGGAGGTAAACAGACAAGACAAACAAAATGCATACAGGGGCGGTATATGACACGTGGTGGGTGAACACCTTTGATGGGGAGGGATGTTTGGAAATTGCAAGCCCATGAGCCCCCAGATGGAAACAGTGGGACTGAGGTCCCCACCCATGGGCAGTCACCACTACACCTTCACAGCTCAGAAGGTGGCTGTGCTGGGGGCTGTGTAGGAGGGGCAGGCTGACCCGGGAGTTGCGCAACTCGGGCCTCAAGCTGACGTAGAGGTTCTGCAACAGAACGTTCAATCTCCCTGTGCACCAAAGCCCGGACCATACGAAGGGTGACAGGTGCCTCTCCACCCACGCTTGCACGGGGGAGGGGCTGAGCCCCATCCCCTGCAGTGCTTCCACCCAAATGTGGCACAGGGCCAGTGGAGGAGGAGGTCCCAGGCTGGGCACCAGATTTGCTGGTGCCAGGTGCCATGGCCAGCTGAGGTGGGACAGGTGGGTCTGCTGGGACCAGCCTTCCCATACGAACTATGTTTTGGAGAGTTTAATAAAGATATGGGTTAGTAACAGTCAACAACATTGCCAATTAGTTATAACAGCATGCAGAAGTATTCCCATTAACCCAACACACTAGATTTTCAACAGTTGAAAAGCAAGCATGACACCTGCATATATAGAACAATAGTGGACATTACAACAGAATGCAGGTTTAATTGATGGCAACAGGCCACCAATATTGTGGTATTTTAGCAGAGCACATGCATAGAAATAAATGCAAATATTTATAAACCAATAGGACATATGTCCCAACAAATGTTTTGAGATTAGACATACAGATTGAAGTGTGGAATTGCATATTTTATGCACAAACAGTAGGGTGAAAAAAGATAGCTCAATTAACAACTTATATATCCTTCTAGTTTTCACTATATTCCTATTAGCTGCAGTTATACGTCCCTTACATGTATTATTACACTACCCAATGTCCTTATATTGTGCAATTGGATTTTACTAGATCATTGTATACATGAGCTGTATCTTGCATACAAACTGTCCAAGATGCAGATTTTACTGCAACATATTTTGGGAGTTGCTCACAAACTACTGCTAAGATGGTACACTGACAGCTCTACTTTCATATAATTATCTAGATATGTTCAGGTGAAAGTATCAGTTCTATGTTAACATCTCCCTACATTTCTGGCAGCACACTGGCATTTCTGGGGAACACAATACCAAGCCAGATTAACCTGTACATGTTGGGCATGAACCAACAGTTGAGGGCTGTAAATATGCATACAAGCTACTGGCACTCCCTTCATCCACGTTATATGGGCCTACCCAAGTGTGGGTTGACACTGCTTAATACAACACTACTATTTGTAGTATAATAATTATAACCAGCAGCCCAAGAGGTAAATCTTCTGTTGCTAGAAAATAACTGGCAAAAATAAAATATGTACAAAAGCAACGGAATGAACCAGGCAAGAGGCAAAACCACAAAAGTCAGTGGCGCTGTATAAGCACAAAAGTCAGTAATGCCGTATAAAAGCACTACAGTCAATAATGCTTTATGAAATCATTCATCATTCATCATGGCAAGGAATCCAAGAACCACGCAAAGAAGTCTTCAAATAATCAAAACAATCCACAGGTTTAATAAAAAAAATGGTAAGCGCTTTCGCTGTAGAGCTTCTTCAGACCAAGTACAGACTAAAGGACTCACACTATATATACACACATATTATTAAAACTTCATCCAATCAAAAGCTGTTCAAAGTAATTAAAAAAAATTAGTTAAAGTAGCAGACACTTAATTGAATTATTCATCTGAAACAAATGAATGCTCATTCATTCAAATAGCAAAGCAAGCAAAACAAGCAATACTAAAAGACACATGCAAAAATAGCTACACTAAAATCTATCTAATAAAGAAACAAAAACAAAATATATATATATATGTAGTAAATAAATGGTTGCATAATGCTATGCTCTTAAATGAACTATACTAAAGAATGTATAAATATATATACATGTACATATTTTATTTTTGACTACTATTTGTAGAATGCAACAGTACAACAACAACTTACAACAACAACAACAATAAATAACAACAACAGTAACTAGAGAAGAGTTGTGGTATTGTATGAGGAAGTCGGGAGTGGCAGAGAAGTACGTAAGAGTGGTACAGGATATGTACGAGGGTAGTATGACAGTGGTGAGGACTGCAGTGGGAGTGACAGATCCGTTTAAGGTGGAGGTGGGATTACATCAAGGATCAGCTCTGAGTCCTTTCTTATTTGCAGTGGTGATGGACAGGTTGACAGATGAGATCAGACAGGAGGCCCTGTGGACTATGATGTTTGCAGATGACATTGTGATCTGTAGTGAGAGTAGGAATCAGGTTGAGGAGACTCTGGAGAGGTGGAGATATGCTCTAGAGAGCAGAGGAATGAGGGTCAGCAGGGCTAAGACAGAATATATGTGTGTAAATGAGAGGGAGGGTAGAGGAATGGTGAGGATGCAGGAGTAGAGTTGGTAAAGGTGGACGAGTTTAAGTACTTGGGATCAACAGTTCAGAGTAATGGTGAATGTGGAAGAGAGGTGAAGAAGAGAGTACAGGCAGGGTGGAATGGGTGGAGAAGAGTGTCAGGAGTGATTTGTGACAGACTGGTATCCGTAAGAGTGAAAGGGAAGGTCTACAAGAGTGTAGTGAGACCAGCTATGTTATATGGGTTGGAGACAGTGGCATTGACAAAAAGGCAGGAGTCAGAGCTGGATGTGGCAGAGTTAAAGATGTTAAGATTTGCAATCGGTGTGACTAGGATGGATAGGATTAGGAATCGGTATATTAGAGGGTCAGCTCATGTTGGACAGTTTGGAGGCAAAGCAAGAGAGACGAGATTGCGTTGGCTTGGACATGTGCTGAGGAGGGATGATGGGTATATTGGGAAAAAGATGCTAAGGATGGAGCTGCCAGGTAAGAGGAATAGAGGAAGGCCTAAGATAAGGTTTATGGACGTGGTGAGAGAAGACATGCAGGCGGTTGGTGTGACAGAGCAAGATGCAGAGGATAGGAAGAAATGGAAAGAGATGATCCGCTGTGGCGACCCCTAACGGGAAAAGCCGAAAGAGAATGATGATGAACAGTACAACAACATATCAAAGAAAATGACACAGACACACTCCATGAATCATACATTTATTAAAGGATTATTACATCTTTATTTATTGGGTTAAAAGACTTTTTGAAGGCTCTCTCATTTATTTTATAAAACAATACATGCAGAATAATTACTAACCTGCCTCATGACGCAGCCTTTGCAGCCTATCTTCATGGGCTTGCAGATTCATAGCCCGGTCACCTGCAGCTGTGAAGTAAATGCAGTGATATTGAGACATACCTATCCATAGTATAGACAAGCATGGCAAGTCTTAACTAATTAATACAATGGCTATTTAGTACGGGCATTGGGCATCGTACGGGATTCCTGGATCCACCGGTCCAGTTCACACCCCACTATGCCACTTCAGGTCAGAATAATGGTGCCTGACCTGCTCACCAGTCCGAGGAAGACCAGTGGCACTGGTGAGATCATGGGCAAGACTGTTCCAGGCCTCCGTTTTATATTGAATACCCTGGTACTGGCCCTGCAGGAGTCTTTCCTCATGTTTATGGACGAAGAGCCAAACCATAAATGTTAAGTTGTCTATCTCATCTTCATTCTTGTTGGTTGGGTTTGGAGCCGAACCTCTGCTCCGACTCTGCCATCTTCAAAAGCTCAAGAGCTTTATACTGGCTCGAGGCCACCCCATATCCCATGATGCCTGGCACTAGATACCCAGATCTCGTTTGCCACTTCTGCTGCGAGGTTGTCTTACTGACTCAGGTTATATATTTTTTTTCATTTTACTCGTTTTTGATAAAAATTATTAGGCTTGTTGGTGTAGATTGCTTATAGTAGTTAACCTTCCTATATATATATATATATATATATATATATATATATATATATATATATATATATATATATGTGTGTGTGTATATATATATATATATGTATATATATATATATATATATATATATACACACTTGTATCTATAATACTTTCTTGATCCTTCCCCTATCCCTTCAGAAAACTCGTTTTAGAGAGTTTTCCCCTCCCCCTTCACTTTCTTAGGTAGCCATTTAAATTAGAGGCTAACCCTTTTTTCCCTTTCTCTATTTAAAAAATAAAAAAAAAAAAAAACTTTTAGCTTTTACCTAGTTAGTTTTATTTAGCTTATAAATAGAATATTGTCAATTTTTCTTGGCTGTGTTTTGGGTGTCTTAACTTAGTGTGTGTGGTAGTAGCTAGTTTTTTTGTGTGTTGTCCTGGGTATTCTAATTCTTTTTCAGGGATGTCCAAGGATACCAAGGTGTCTGGATTCAAGAAGTGTGACTCATGCTGTCAGAAGATGTCTCTGTCAGATGGTTACACTTCTTGTGTCTATTGTCTGGGCGCCGTGCACCTGCAGGACTCTTGTTCGGTTTGCCATGTCTTCAGCCCAAGAGTCCTGCAGGAGCGTAAAAATAAGTTAATCCTACGGGGATTACTTAAGCAGGATTCACCGGCTAAGACTCAGCCCGTGAAAGCCACTAAGCCACCTAAATCTTCGGCTCCCAGTTCGGAGCTGTCGATGGGTGAAGCTGTTCCTTTAGCCTCGGTTCTGGCCGGAACCGATTTATATGTCTCCCAATCGGTTCCAACTCTCCCTTCAGAGCTGACGGGGAGTCGAAAGAGATCTAGGTCTCCCTCCCTGGAGTCGATACGCTCGGCTCCGAGGTCTCCTCTGCTCCAATCGGAGCACAGTCATCAGTCCCAATCTTCTTGGTCCTCAAGACTATCCGATCATGATGTGGAGAGAGTGGTCAGTAGGCTGTTAAAATTGCAGGCCCTAGCAAAAATGTTGTCCAGGCCCCCTCATCAGGAGTCGGCTCCGTCCATATCTGCAGTTATTCCTCCTCCAACTCCTTCCTTGAGGTCGGAGCCAGAGTTCATTGGGGTTCTAGTCGTGGAACCGCCGGCACCGATACCTTCTGCTTTGGTTCCATCGTCGGTTCCGATCACTTCTTTGGTACCGTCCTTGGAAGGGTCTGGGCACCGAGACTCCTTTGTCGGCTCCAAGGGAGCGAGTGGCATCGGATCCTTGTCCGACCCCGTTCTCCCTCTCGGAGCAGGTGAGCTCGGCTCCTACATCGGCTTCGGAGCTGTCCCCCTCTGTGCGGAGAGGGATTCCGGTCTCTTCAGAACCGGAGCCTTCTCGGCATCCGAGCAGGGACGCCTTCGAGGTCATGAGGAGTGTGCTGGCTCCTGAGTCAGCCCCACGATCATCCCCACCGGCTCCTCCCACTATGGTGCCTGCGTCTGCCTCTGCCCCACCTCCAGACCCCAAGTTTGGGGAACTAATACTCCAGGGCACCCCCTTGGGTTTATCTTCCTCTTCCGAGGCCTCCCCTGATCATTCAGAGGAGCCACCTCGTAAGAGGAAATGCAAGAGGAAGCATGTTGACTCCCCTGAGTCTGTCACATCAGATACCGACTTGGAGGATTTGGAAGGGTCCCCGAGATCCCCCTCTGAAGATGTCTCCTTCTCAGACATCCTTAAGATGCTTAGGCAGAGGGGGAACTGGACTACCCTAAGCCCCTCCAAAGGATGAGTCGGTGTACTTGGATGCATTTGAATCCCGACCTTCCACCTCTTGGGTGTCTCCGCCTTTCGAACCATTGATGTCCGTGGTGGCTCGGAAGGCGTGGTCAGCTCCAGACACAGTGGAACCGACCCCCAGAAGACCCGCTAAATTCATAACGGCACCACAGGATGAACAGTTTTTGACCAAAGGTGTCCCTGTTGATGCCATGGTGGTAGCGGCGGCCACAAAGAAGGAGTTGGCAGAAACTTCTTCATCTGTCCATCCCCCTAACAAAGAGTCCAGGATGATGGACAGATATGGGAAGCGGATGTTCTCTTCAGCGACCTTTTCTATGAGGTGTCTGAATTGTTTGTGCCACTTTACCCACCTTCAAAGGGATCTCCCTAAAGAGCTTGGAGATACCCTCCAAGATCCATCAGCTGAGGGGGCCCGGGCTAAGGCAGCTTCCCAGCTGGCGACTCTTAATTCAGTGGTGAACTCCTCCATGAGGCTCATTTCTTATGCAGCCAATGGTGCGAGTAGAGCCGCAGGCACAGGTTTTGCTCTAAAGAGACACGCTTGGATGCGGCTATGTATCTTTGCGGAACCTTTCAGAGCATCTTTCACCAACACCCCCTTTGATGGTTCCTCTCTTTTTGGATCACAGGTGAAGGACATCCTTACCAGGTGTGAACAGGAAGGCAAGACACTCTCTGCCGTGGGAGTCCGTTTTTCCACTCCTTCCAGACTGTATCCCAAAGGTCAGAAGATTGGAAAGATGTGGTTCTGGAAATCTCAGGGAGCCTTGCCAGACACACGTGGTGAGTTCCCATCCAGGGGCAGAGGAGGGAACAATAATAGACGTCACCCTCGTGGCAGAGGGGGGCCGCAAAACCAGGGCAGCAGGGAATCCTTCTCTGAGAAGCCCTCCCACCATCCCTGAAGGGTTGCCCGACTGCCCACCTCCGGAGGCAGTCGGGGGAAGATTATCACTGTACCCAAGAGCCTGGCAAGACATAACACAAGACAAATGGGTACTGTCAGTTATATCCGGAGGCTACAGAATACCCTTTGTTCGCACTGCCGTAGTGTTAAACAAGTCCCCTCCAGATGTTCCACCCAATCTAAGGGATCAAGCAGTACAAGAAATTTCAGAACTGCTAAGAAAAAGGGTCATCCAGCAAGTCCCAGCAGACCAGCAAGGATCCGGATTTTACTCAAGGTTCTTTTTGATACCAAAAAAGACAGGGGACTGGAGACCCATTCTGGATCTCAGCTGACTGAACAGGTCTGTACAAAGAACCAAGTTTTGGATGGTCACGCTACAGTCCATTATGCCCTTTCTGTGTCAGGACAATTGGATGTGCTCTATAAATCTTCAGGATGCGTACTACCACGTCAGAATGGACAGACGCTCCAGAAGATTCCTTTGCTTCTGGCTGGGAGCCAGCCATTACCAGTTCAGAGCTCTGTCCTTTGGTCCCACCACAGCCCCCAGGGTGTTCACCAAATGTATGGCAGTAGTTACCGTTCACCTGAGACGGCAAGGATTTCAGGTGTTTCCATATCTAGACGACTGGCTCCTTACTGCTACCACCAGGCATCACCTTCTGCAAGCCAGAGACTACACTATAGAGACTTTTTCCAGACTAGGTATCTCAATAAATTTCAAAATGTCTGCATTGTTGCCTTGTCAGTCTATCACCTTTATAGGCGCAAATTTAAATACAAAAGACATGTCAGCGAGCCTTCCACCAGACAGGGTATTAGTGATTCGTCAACATGTACAGGTCTTATTAGCATGCAAAAGAATTCAAGCCAGGTTCATCCTACAAACTCTAGGTCTCATGGCAGCAGCAATCATACTTGTTCCTCTAGCTCGTTTTAACATGAGGATCCTCCAGTGGCTGCCTTTTACCCAATGGTCCTTCCAGCAGCTTCCCATGTCTCACATGATTATGATCACAGAAGCATGCAAAAAGCACCTTGCATGGTGGATGGTCTCCACATCACTACCCCTAGGCAGACCATTTGTACCCCCCCCAGTTGCTACGGTTACCACAGACGCTTCCCTGATCGGGTGGGGGGGTATTATCAGGGCAGGACAATTCAAGGCACCTGGCAACCTCACGAGTACCACCTGCATATAAACATCTTGGAGATTAGGGCTGTGCTTCTAGCGTTGCAAGCTCTTCAGGACTCTCTTCCTACTGGGACCATTGCAATTCAAACGGACAATATGTCAGTAGTGTGGTACATCAACAAGCAGGGGGGAACCAAGTCGTACCCCCTATGTCGAGAAGCACTCAGCAGTGGTTGATCTCTTCCCAATGGTTTCTGATCGCAGTGCACATCCCTGGGAAGTCCGACGTCATAGCAGACAGGCTGAGCAGAGCAATTCTCATGCCTCACGAGTGGTCTCTGAATGAAGTAGTTGCGGACCAAATATTCCGCAAATGGGCCAGCCTTGCTGCGACCTTTTTGCCTTTCCCCTTCAACAGCAGCAACAAATTCTTCTCTCTCCTTCCACTTCCCAGACATTCCCCCAGAGACGTCTAGTCCACGATTGGCCTCAGGGACTTCTTTATGCATTCCCTCCGTTTCCCCTTATTCCAAAACTGATACAAAAAGCTACCATATTGGGCTGCAAAATGATCCTCATTGCTCCTTACTGGCCTCGACAAATATGGTTTCCGTTCCTGCATCATCATCTTCTCGAGCAGCCTTGGACTCTGGACCCAGTTCCAGACCTTCTGATCCATCATTCGGGAGGGCTGCACCAATCCCTGCAATCTCTCCAGCTCACTGCTTGGTTGCTCCACTTCCAACCTTAGCCATGCTTCCGGATATCTCCCCGTCTGTGCGGGAAATTATTTTGTCATCGCACAAGTCTACCACTAGAAAAACTTACGCTATTAAGTGGAAACGTTTTTCTTCCTGGGCAGAGACTGAGTATAGACCCCTTTTCAGCCCCTATACACCACATTTTGGAATTTCTTGCGGAACTCTTTCATTCTGGGTCCGCTTCTGCTACAGTTAGAGTTCAGTTAGCTGCAATTTCAAATTTTCACATTGGCCTGTCGGGAAATAATATCATGTCGCATAAGCTATGTAGAGCCTTTCTCAAAGGGACCACTCTGCTCAGGCCTCCAGTGAGAGATCTTCCACCTCCGTGGGATCTAAATTTGATTTTAGCTTCGCTAATATTGCCTCCCTTCGAACCTGCAGCATCTTGTTCCCTGAAGTTTTTATCTTGGAAAACTCTCTTTCTGGTAGCCATTACTTTAGCCAGAAGAGTTTCAGAACTGCAGGCTCATTGTACCCGTCCTCCGTACCTAGTGTTTTACAATGATAGGGTTGCTCTCAGGACTAATCCTTCCTAAGGTCTCTTCAGAAAATAATTTGAATCAGTCCATAGACCTTCCTGTATTTTTTCCCAACCATTCTAACAGGGTGGAATATAAGTTGCATCAGTTAGATGTTCACAGACAACTATGTTTTATTTGCATAGAACTAAAGATATCAGGAAATTGGACCAACTTTTCCTTTCTTATCCTGAGGGTAAACAAGGTCTTCCAGTCTCAAAAGTAACCTTGTCCAGGTGGTTGACTTCTATCATCACATTTATCTATCAACTGAGGGATAAAGAATTACCTGTTAAACCAAAAGGTCACTTCACCAGTGGTCAGGCTAGGTTGCCCATGGAATCTATTTGTGCTGCGGCTATGTGGGCCAACGCACATACTTTCATTTCGCATTATAAGTTGGATGTGGTTTCCGGAAACAGAGCAGATTTTGGTTCCACTGTTCTGAAGAGTTTGTTCCGATGAGCCACCCAGGATTTCAGGTGCTAGGGACACTGTCCCAACCAGCAAGAATGAAGGCGAGATAGACAACTTTACATAAAGAAGTTATGTACCTACCATAACGTTCCATGTTAGTTGTCTTCTTCTTGCCTTCTTTCTTGCGTCCCACCCTCCATTCCCCCTATCCTTGTAGACAGAGAAGAGTTCCTTATGTTTTTTTTTTCACTGGCTGAATCTTCTCTGGCTATTCCTTTCTGTCTAGTCGCCTCTCTGGAGGTTTTATATATTCCAGGATAGGATCCTTTCCTTATTATGTCTGCAGTTAGACTTACGAAATGAATTCTGGGTATCTAGCGCCAGGCATCATGGGATATGGGGTGGCCTTGAACCGGTATGCAGCTCTCGAGCTTTTGAAGATGGCCGAGTCGGAGCCGAGGATCAGCTCCAAACCCAACCAGCAAGAAAGAAGGCGAGAAGAAGGCAACTAACATGGAATATGGAAAAATGGACCAGGATCCACCAACAGAAGCTCGTACACGAAGGAATAATAAAAATCTTTTAATCCACCAAAAAGGTTAAGCGCTTTCAACTAGATACACTAGTCTTCTTCAGAACCATTAAAAACAGCACAAATCCTAGTATATATACCCAGAGCAATTAAAAAATTAATTAAAAAAAGGCGCCAAAACTTTTAAAGGTATAGTTCAGTAAAACTACTAACAAAACCCTCAATATAATACATACACTGTTAGTCTTGTATAAACTAGGCTTAACTGTGTATATAGACCTGTATAACAGTACATCAATAGTTAACATAACATGTCATATTAAAACATATATAAATTGTGTAATATATTAATAAATCAAAAAATATAATAATAATAATAATAATACCCTTACTATTGGAAGCATTTTATACACAACCTTCTAATAAAAAAATTACATAGTGAAGCTAACTTTGATGGGATGTGTAAGAATGTGTACCTCCATTCTATACAACACTACTATAAAAGTGCCAAAAAGGGTTTAATACTGATGAATTCATTCAGTCCGGGAGGTCTGGTGGCATCCAATAAGATCTGCCACTTACTCTCTAAAGCAGCTAATTGCATCTTCCAGTTACCTCCAAAAACAGTGCATTGTATGTGATCTATAATGGCAAACCGAAATAAATGTTCTTCCCCATACTCAGAAATATGCCTATATAAAGCGTTTTTATTATCTTTTTTCTGGATGCGGTAGTAATGTTCGTATATACGTTTTTTCAAATTTCTTTCGGTTTTGCCAGTATAGAACGCTGAGCACATCACACACGTAGCCAAGTAGATCACCTGACTAGTGTTGCAGTTCCCTGTTCTAGTCTTGATAAATGTGTTGTTAGTGTCTTTAAGTCGAATATCCTTAACCATGTTGATGTGGTGACACTGTTTACATCTTCCACATTTAGTGGTACCTTTATGTATGTCTTGTGTCTGTATCTCTACCAGTATTCTCCAGGATTCTCTTCAGATTAGCACCTGTCTTGTACACAAATCTAGGTAAGGGTCCCACTATATGGTCTAATTTGGAAGCTGTTATGATATCCCAATGTTGACATAAGATGTCTTGAATGAAATGTGTGTATGGAGTATATGTCAATATACAAGCTCTGCCAAAAGATCTGTTTTCAGTACTTTTTCCTTCTGACCTAGCTATGTATTTACCTAGTAGGGGTGGGTATTTATTCCCCCATTCTTTACACACATACTCTGTGACATCCTGAACCATTTTGTCAGGGTATCCGCGGTTAAGAAATAAATTCTTGATAGTCTCTATTTCAGATCTCATAGTACTTACTGTTGACGACATTCTTACTGCGCGGATACATTGCCCCTTAACTATATTTTTAAAAATGTGTGGTGGGTGGTTACTGGTGTAATACAGATAGTCATTAGAAAATGTAGGTTTACGGTACAGCTTCGATGTAAAGCCACTGGTGTCCAAACCAACTAAAACATCCAAATATGGTATATTAAGGTCACTAGTGTTGTGGGTGAACTTCAAGAAAGCAGATGAATTAGTGAGGAAATCCATAAATTCCTGCAACCTCTCGACTGACGCCTGCCATAAAATAAAGATGTCATCCAAATATCTAGCGTAGAATTTTATGTCGGCATAATAGTTGCTTTTAAATAAAGTCTCTTCCTCCCACTCAACCATTACCAAATTTGCGAAAATCGGGGCACAGGAAGCTCCCATAGCAACTCCCTTTATTTGTTTAAAATATTCCCCTTGAAAAGTGATGTAGTTGTGTTCCAATACCAGTCCCATCATGTCACATAACAAGGAAATCTTATCCCAACTAAATCCTGAATACTTCCGTAAACTGTTAGAAAAATATTCTAATCCTACATTGCTAGGGATGCATGAAAACAAGTCCACAACATCTATGGTCACTAGGATAAGACTGGTTTGCCAATAATCCTGTGTTAATTTTCCCAGGAAGCTCCAAGAGTCTTTCATGATATGTGGGATAGCCCCATAAATGTGCTTGAGCTGGTGGTCAATCCACTTACCTAAATTAAATGTTTTAGATTTAGATCCCGAAATTATAGGTCTAAATGGAGGTTTGTCCAGGGATTTATGTATCTTGGGGATCCCAACGATTCTGGCCAAAACTGGATAATCATTCTTAAGGTAAACATACGTCTCATTAGAAATCCTATTATCTATGAGATATTCTTCAATAGCTAAGTCTATACGACGATGTCCAATATTAATCTGATTGATGGATACGGTTTCATAAATCTCAGTTTGGTTGAGAATGTCATAAATACTAGAGATGTATTTTTCCGTCTGAAAGAGTACAATCCCTCCACCCTTGTCGGGTTTCATGATCCGGACCTCCTGGTTAAGTAACACTTTGTTCAAACAACTCTTCTCTGTCTGAGTTAAATTAGTCACTGGGTCGTAGTATAAAGAATGTCTGTTCCTAATATCTCTATGTAATCTATATAAGTCCTTACACACCAATTTCTCATAATTGAGTATACTGGGGTGGGAAGTAGGTATATATGTGCTTTTCTTACTTAATTGGTTGTCCACCGTCTTATCCGTCTGATCTACTTGGTTATTAAACACGATGGCAAGATTCAATTTACGACAAAACAGTTTAACTTGTTTGATATTATCCACTAAATCACTGCGAACAGTGGGAATAAATTTCATACCTTTACACATGACACTGATAAATTGTTCGTCAACCTCCACGTCAGTGTAATTGTACACATTAAAACCTTCATGTGAGGATAGAATACAAGGATGTGTGTGCACGTTCGCTGAAAATTCCTGTATAATATCGTCAACTTGGGTAGTTTGAATGTTAGAAGGGATCAATGTGGGGGAGACAGCCTGAAGTAACCCCTCCCCCAAAATACCACTGACACTGGTGTGGAGAATTTTATTTATTTTCTGTGGAGGTTCCACTGTCTGTTGGGTTTCATATGGGAGTTTAACTTGTCCCTCTGAAAATCCCTATGAATGGGTCTAGATGTATGTATATCAAGATCCTGTTCAATGTGATTCCCTTTATCCCTAATTTTAGGCCAAATGTAAGCCCTGTTAGAGTTGTATAGTTCTACATCCCTAGCTAGCTTCCTACTTTTTCTCTCAATGATATTATTGGCTTTACCGTCAGCTAAAACAAATTGTTTTTTAAATAATTCTTATAAAGAATCATATTCAGTATCACACATAATAGCCTCATACATACTTTCTAATTGTTCTGCTAACACCACACATTTGTCCTGTTGGTATTTAATCAATAAATGCATATATGAATATCCAAAGCTGTCAAAAAGTGCATTAAATTCTTGCATCATTTCATTACTGTATGTAATTCCTAATGGAAGTTTAAAAAAACGTATGCCTTTGGGCACAACTTTTGTATCCAAGCAGTTTTGCAAATAGCTCACATCTATTTTAGAGTTTCTATATGCAATCAATTTCTTTCCAAAGTCATAAATCATGTCCTTAAGTGAACCATAAACATGATTATTATAAGCATAATTCAAAATACCCTTTTTTCCAAAATCAAAATTCTCATTTTGATCAAAAAAATGTTCCATTAAGTCTCTCTCATTAGCGTTTTTAAGTAAGAAGTCAGGGTTATGTCCTTTTAACAATGTCCGATTAATATTAACCATATTAATCATATTAACAATATTAATTAAAACATATTAACATATGTTTACATATGACTAACAGTGTATGTATTATATGGAGGGTTTTGTTAGTAGTTTTACTGAACTACACCTTTAAAAGTTTTGGCGCCTTTTTTAATTAATTTTTTAATTGCTCTGGGTATATATACTAGGATTTGTGCTGTTTTTAATGGTTCTGAAGAAGACTAGTGTATCTAGTTGGAAGCGTTTAACCTTTTTGGTGGATTAAAAGATTTTTATTATTCCTTCGTGTACGAGCTTCTGTTGGTGGATCCTGGTCCATTTTTCCATTATCAGTTGTTGTTTCCTTTGGGAACTAACATGGAACATTGTGGTAGGTACATAACTTCTTTTTTTGGACTACTGGATGCCCCAGCGTTGCGTTCTAAATCGAGTGCCTTCACCAACACCAGCCATGCTGACTGCAGAAGGAAGCTACAACCAGTTATAGCAAGTATTCCCGCCTGTGGACCTTAACTATGCCTCATTTCCCGCACTTGTTTGTGATTGGCCAGTTTTGGAAAAGCTCAGCTGTGGGCATGCCTGCTTAGCTGATGTTTGCAATGTTTAAAATTCCTTTAATAGATATGTGTGTTTTGAAGGTGCATGTTTGTGAAATGCTGTCATGGCTTAGTGGTTCAGTCCTGTGACTGTAGTGCACAGTATCCTGAGTTCGAGCACTGTCACTGCTTTTTATTTTCCTGCTGGGCAGACCTTACTGGTTAAGGAACAGTAAAGCAGGTGTGAGCATGTTTACCTGACTTTGCCCAACATTGCTCAACGTTGCCCGATGTTGCGCTGGTTAGCGTGGTGCACAGCTATGCGCAGTTGTATTTAAATATGCCCAATACTGGTAAAATGTGCTTAGCAGTGCTTTATATTGCTTAAAATAGGGTACTCGTGCCTCAGAATGCATAAACATTTCACCTTCATATATATATATATATATATATATATATATATATATATATATATATATATATATATATATATATATATATATAATTTGTGCACTACTACATTTAACATTTCAATGTTTTTTTACAAAACTTGTACATAAAAAATGTCAGGAAATATTTTTGTTTACAGATTTCCCACAGAAAATAGAACATGCAGTAGTGGGACTCAAACTGGGAATGCCTCCTCTTTGTGCGAAGGCTCTAACCACTATGCTATCGCTATGTTGCTTAATTTGTGTATATTTTTCTTATTATCCCCTTTTGGTGTCTAAGCTGCTAACTGTAGCTAAGCAATGGGCAAACTCGGACAAACCCGCGCAACTATGGGCAGCTGTATCGGAAGAAAAAAAATATTTTTATTTTTTATTTTGTAAGCTGTTTAACATATGGGGGAGTGTAGTGTTACATTGTACACATGTGAGCGGACTCGCTGATGTAAATGGAAGTTGCGGCATTTCTTCATTGCAGGGGGGTTGATTTTTGGACTGCTCGGCAGTCCGACACACCCCCTACACTCGTCCACGCTCTGTGTAAGCTTTAGAATTGAGGCAGCGTGCCCTCATTAATATGCATGGTGCGCTGCCGTCATACTCTTACACTGGCGCTTCCATGCAGGACTAATCTCGTCTTACACGGAAGATTAGTGAATCTGGGGGAAGGTCTATAGAGAAGTAAAAACAACTACTGAAGTCCCTCCCCCCCAACATGGTAATATTCCCTTACATCACTTATCTTGAAACAAGATAAGGAATCCTACAAAGTGCTCATCATACAGACCCATTTCACTTTTAAATGTGGGCTATAAGATGTTCATGTCCACTTTAGCTAACAGAATTAATCTACTTATACCTAAACTAATTAGCAGTGATCAAACTGGATTTATTTTAAATAGACAAGTGCAGGATAATATAATAAGAATACATACATTAATGGACTATGCAAATACAAATAAAAAGAAAACTTTCTATCATTAATCTCGATTTAGATAAGGCTTTTGACTCCGTTAATTAGTCATACCTGTTTAAAATACTTGGTGTATAATTTCTTACCTGAGCTAATTGCATTAATTTCTAAGTTATACAATAACTCTTGTGCTAATGTTAAAATAGGTTATTTTCTTTCTAATTCCTTTAAATTACAAAAAGGCACAAAACAAAACTGTCCATTATAATCGTTACTTTTTGCATTAGCTATATAACCATTTGCTAATAGTATTACATCCAGTAAGCACGTTAATGGTATCAAAATAAAAGAAGATTTCAAACTAAAGATTCAGCTCTGTGCTGATGATATTTTACTAACAATAGGAAATATAGAAAATTCATTAGAACATATAATTAATTCTGTGAGTCGATTTGAAGAAATCTCAATCTTAAGTTTTTAGCACAATAAAACAAGTACATTATTAATTAATACAAAATTAAAATCCTACAAAAATATTGTAACTTCAATTGGAATAGCAATCAAATGAAATACCTTGTTATAATCATTATGGCTAATAGTAAAGAAATTATACAAACAAACTTTCAACAGGTTGTTGATAAAGTTTTAATTTTTGTCACAAATTGGAACAAATGTTTCTTTACCATACAAGAACAATTAATCCTTAAGATGGTAATTCTATCTAAAATATTGTTTGTCTTACAATCTTTAATACTATCACCACCAAAAATTGATGAAGATAAATAATAATCGGGTCTATTATATTTTCGAAAGTTTCAAACATCGAACACCATATGGTTGACACCATATGAGCGATGTTTGAAATTTCTAAAATATAATAAAATAAAAATAAAAAACTATACTTACCTAAACGCTGTAGGTAGGGGGGCAAGCCCACCTGCATCCTCCACACCCTCGCTACTTAAATATTCCTACTCCGGGATCACACTGCATTGAAGTAAAGGGAAAATATTCCCTACGCCGATTTCTGTGTTACGTGCGCAACGTTTCGACCAATCGGGTTTGCTTAATACTCGTTCGCCATTCACAGTTTTTTATCATGTGATAGGAACCCATAATAATCTTACTTATTTTGTTTGACATCCTAATAAACCAAGAGTTTATCTTGATTGGCACAGAAAAGGTTGATATAATGGTGGCATAAGATTCCCCAATATTCAATTTTAGGCTACTTTAACAATAGTAAAAGTTATAGCGCTGTGGAAAAATTCACCTTAAGATTTAAAATTGAAACAAATACCTCAGGAAATATTATTAGTAAATAATAAATATATCACAACCAGACATAAACAAATAGTCCCCAACAGTTTTATCTTGTCATTGAAAGAGTTTTGCGTAAATGGAATTACACTCTCTTCTCAAATTCCCTGTTTAAATAACATAATTTGCTCCTTCCAGAAGTTCACATATTCTAACTATTGTATTAAATACTTGCAATTTCTATGTTCCAATTGCATAGACAAATGACTGCTTAGAAATTCTTAACTTTAACAAAATGCTAGTACTGAAACAACAAAGTAACTTTATTGGTATCAATTTTTAAAAGGTATTGATTGTGACATCCCCACTCTGGTACAATAATCAAGGAGCCTGAATTCTCGCCACTGACACAGAAGAGGGGCGTTCACTTGGAATACAAATGGATACACTCAGTATTTCCAGATGCAGACCTCTGCATCAAGCACAGTTTCCTTTAAGCGGACACAGGGAACACAGTCAGCTTGGGATCTGGATTTCTTTATGTCTCCCTCCATGTCCCCAGTAAGACTCCCCACTGGCAGAGCTTCAGAGTTAATTCCTCAGCTAAGTGCCCAAGCCAAGTCCTCTGCCATTCTGTGTGTGAAACCAGTGCTTCGTGTCCCTGTTCCAAGTAGCTGACACAAACACTTTGAGATTTCATTTGCATGCACGCACATGCACGCGCACACACATATACACACATACACACACACACACACGCACACTGACTCACTCACCTGGTAAAGGCTGGCACAGATTTACTAGCTATGTCCCCTTCTGCCCAGACTATAAGGTAGTTATCACTGCCACCAGGCACTACAAAGCCAGCTACCAAAGGCTCTTACAAAGGTACCCAATTATACTGAATGAAATCAGTATTAATACAAGTGGTAATGCTGACCAAACAGCAAGACTTTCAAGAGTGGCCAGAGCTGTCACCAAATAAATTATATGCAAATTCTCTCAAAATTTAAATATTTTCTAAAAAGGACCAGCCCAATGAAAAGTTTAAATATATTTAATAATATACACTAAAAGAACATGAAAATACTAAATATCTATCTACAGCAAACATCAGAGTTTCAGTCACAGGAAATATTGAAAATAACACCGATGGAAACTCCCACAAGTACAGAAAAACAGTATTTAGCTAATCTCGTGATCTGTTCTTGATTGACTAAAAGAATTACTGTTCCCTAGTTAAGTTACTTCCTACCGCATGGCAGGATGATGTGGGAGAGGGCCTTTCTAGTCAGGTTTCCAAGAACAAGACTGCCCCTGAGACTTCAGTCTCCACCAATATTAAAACAATATTTCTGTACAGAATGACATCACATACATCTGGTCATCTGACTTCTGGTTTCCACACTATTACCAAAACTAGAAGCTGCTAGGGTTTAGCACCTATGTACTAACATTACATATTATGGAGTTTTTCTAAGATCTGTTGCAGCATCTGGAAGCCGTAAAACAATACATTCATACCAGTCTTCCTACAGGAGCTACAAGCTATTCTCTAGCACAGGCATTGTGTTTGTGGCTCCCTTCAAAACTGTCCGATAACATCTTTATGGCTTAACCCATAAAGTAATTTGATTTCAAGAATACTTTTTTCAAAGTCAGGTGGATTAAAATTCTCTTCTCTTCTTTTCTCTTCCAGTGTATGATGTTAGAGTGTATACATTTAAACAGTTACAGTAATGCATGTACATTTCTTTTCTGTCCAGTAGTAAACACTGTAACTTTAACACAAGCAAATTTACAAATACATTTTTAAATACAAGCATCTGTACATATCAGTTTGATACACAAATGACATATAATTCTCTACAAAATTCCAGCTAGCTGTGCAGGCATATGTTACACATCCACTGCCCTAATTCTCCTGGCATGGCTGGCAGTGCCTCATATCATCACGCTGATGTTTGTATACTGTTGAAAATTTAAGGTCCAAGTGCAATCAAGATTCTGAGAATTGGTTAATTTTACAAATATTTAGAGACTTTGTAAGCACAGAGTTAAATAAGATATTTAACCTAGGTAAGAAATTGTTCCCCATATTATTGGAATTCTTAATAAATATCAATAATAATGGAATGAAAATAAGTCATATTTGTCACAAATTTATAAAATTCTTAAGTTAAATTTCACATATTTAGGCAATTCCTATTGGAACTATTCCTCAAAAATTAATAATGAAGACTCTTAAGAGTACAAGGAAATAATATTAAAATCTACACATAAAACCACATCTTTATTATATTGGAAAATTTTAACTTGGAAATTCTTACACAGCTTTTGTCACTACTAACAAAATTACAATTATTTATTTATTTATTATTTATTTAAATTTGTTTACCGGGAGTGTCCGACTGGACTTAGGTCCATTTTCAGCGGAGGCCCGGGGAGAAAAGCTCCACAGTTAAAATAAACAGACAGTATATACATTAGATTACATAGTGAATAACAATTTACATAGCAGTGACTTACAACATATTTACAGATGAAGAACATAGTACATCAGTAGACAACTAGAATCTTTATCTGTGAAGTGCATACCAGACATTAACAAATGTTACAAGAAGAAGAAGTTTGTGCTGTATAATAAGTACTGGCTTATGAGCATCTGAGCTTGCTATAATCAAGGTAGTTAGTGGAGTGGAAAGAAAGGTAGTGGGTGGATGATATTAGAGTGGGAGTTGCAAGGGCATAGCCAGCATGTTTTTAGTTGCGCTTTCAGTAAAGTTTTGAAGTGGGTATAAATAAGTTTTGAATTGTGTATAAATAAAGTAGAATTAAATGCTGGAGATGTGATTCAGAAATAATAGCTGATTAGATGCATATGGTATATGAATGTGAAGTCATCTCCCCTTTTTGGAAAGAAATTAATAACTGAATTCAGGGTCCATGGTCAGATAGATGTAATATTTCTAAATCTTTAGTTTTATTTAATGGACTGATTCCTGAGATAATTCCAAAAAACGCAAGTGCCTCTTCTTTGGTCTCTTCTTGCTGTAGCCAGAAAAGTAATTACTAAAAATTGGAAAAGTAAAGTTAACCCCCTAGTGTTGAATTTATTACTATGGCAAAAATTGTTTGCAGTAGTCAGTTGCATACTGTAAAGATGATAACTTCTAATATTACACATTCATATAAATCTTGGTTTTAACTTCGACTTAAAAATATTATTTTTTGTTGATATGTATAACTTTGATAACTTTGATATATTGATCAGCTGTAGACCTATGTAAATAATGATTTGTTTTATAATTGATTTTATCAAAGCCAAAAAAAATAATTAAAAAATACTATGAGTTATTACAAATGGAATTATCAGAACTTTCACCCATTCCCCCAGTGCTGTCAGGAGCCTGTTTTTTCACTGACAGCCAGCCTGCTGTACCTAAGAAACCAATTAGAATGTACAAAGTTCCTTAGTCTTTTAAGTTTTTATACTGTAGCCCCAGGTGCATGCAAGCAAAATCTGAGGGTAATGCTATTCAATGCTAGAAGTCTATGCCTCAAAATGCACCCACTCGAGGCACTCCTTAAAATGGAGAACATTGACATCTGTGCAGTGACAGAGACCTGGTTCAAGGCTCCAGAGTGCACCCCTGCATTACCAGGCCGTAATTCATACCACACCTTTCGGCCACTTAACCTGGACTGAAACACTAAAGGTGGAGGAGTGTCCATATTCATTACGGATGTCCACACCTCCAGGCTAGTTGCTCAGCATAATGTGTCTGAAATTATCCAAGTGCAGCTAACTCTGGGCAAGACCGCAATCCAAATTTTAGCTTGCTACAGATCCTGCACCCTGTCCCAGGACACCCTCTCCTCATTTCTTGATTACACTGAAAAATATTAGTGTACAACCCAACACCCTAATAATGGACAATTTCAACTACCCCCCATTAACTGGGAAAACTACTCCTGTACCAACTCTTTTGCTCAACATTTTCTGGATTCATAAATTCCATTGCCTTGGATCAATTTATCCACACCCCCAGCAGGGGCAGCAATATCCTAGACCTGGTCATTACCAACATGGGCGACCGGTGTTCCACACCAGAGGTCAATTTCTCATTGGTCAGATCCGATCACAAGCTAATCCCCGTAGACATCCACATCTTGCCCCCACCCCCCATTAGGGAAACCACCGTAAAAAATTTCTTCAGAGACAACTTCATGCTTCTTAAGACAGAAGTGGCAAATTTCATGATACCCACGGAGACGGACAATAGAGGTACGACTGACTGTTGGATCATACACAAATGCACTTTATAAACACTTACACGAATGCATGGATCGTGCTATCCCTAACAGAACCAAGATGCTATCCTCCAAAAAAAGGATGCCAGTCTGGTGGTCCCCTGTCATAATCAAACTCTACAACAGAAGAAACAAACTGTTGCAAAAAAGAGTAAAATCCCTTGATATGAGGAACTCCCTGGTCAGCCTCAGTAAGAAGCTGAGATCCCTCATAAAATCTTCCAAAGCTAGTTACGAAAACAAAATTGCCACTGATTCTAAGGACAACCACAAAGCGTTCTATAGCTGTGTCAAGAATCTCAATGGCAACACTCAGATCTGCCCTGAGTTACAGCACAATGGCAGTAAATATACAGAACCAACTGATATTGCCCACATCTTGGCAGATAGGTTCAGTGCTAACTTTACCCCCCTCTCACCCCTTAAAGGGCCCATCTCTATACTGGAAGAATGCAAAGTTCCTTTAATCGCGGCTGTACAGGTAAAAACCACACTCTCCAAAGCCAAGAATACAGCATCCATGGGACCGGACAACATCCCAGGCTGCATTCTACACGAACTACAGAACAAACTGGCACCCAACCTAAGTACCATGTTCAGTCATAGCCTCACCTCAGGCTTTGTGCCCACTGAATGGCACACAGCAAGGGTTATCCCACTCGATGAGGGGGAGCCACCACGGACCCTGGGAACTACCACCCCAATAGCCTGACGAGCCTAGTCTGCAAGGCCATGAAATGTATCATGATGGAACTTATAAACAAAGACTTTGGTAATCTCCAAACTCTGGCCCTCACCCAGTTCAGGTTTGTAAAAGGCAGATCATGTCTCCTAAACCTGATTGACTTCTTTGAAGCAGTCACCAAAGCCGTAGATGAGGGTAAGGTGGTTCACACAACCTATCTAGATCTCGCTAAGGCTTTCAACACCATCCCCCACTCTGGAATTATAGATAGACTCACTAAACTAGGTATAAATCTCTATGTCACAAGATGGGTTGCCAGCTGGCTCACTGACAGAACCCACACTGTGAACGTAGCAGACTCCAAATCTGACTTCAGACCAGTGACAAGTGGAGTACCACAGGCTTCAGTCCTGGGTCCTCTCCTATTTGGTATCTACTTCTCTGAAGTACAGGCTAACACAGAAAGTCTTTGGCTAACAAAGTTCACAGGTGACTGCAAACTAGGAGCCATAATCAAAACTCCTAATGATGTGGACATCCTACAAAAGGGCCTCATTGCGACAGATGCCTGATGTCAAAGCCATGGCCTCAAGCTGAATGCCAAAAAGTGTATTGTCATCCCCTTTGGTAAAAACTCTGTACCCATAAACTACCACATAGGCGGTAGTCTACTTAACACCGGAAGTGTGATAAGAGACCTTGGGACACAGGTGGACAGTAGTCTCTCCTTTGAAAATCACATCGCCACAGTACTCAGGAAATACTTCTACATGGCACACCTCATCACAAAAGGTTTCTCATCCAAGAAAAAAAGAGGTCATTGTTCCCCTCTGCTGGTCACTCATTAGACCCATTATAGAGTACAACGCCCCTTTTGGTATGTACCTCAGAAGACATCTACAACAAGTGGAAAGGCCGCAGAAATATCTCACAAAGAGGATTACCAGCCTCAAACAGATGCCCTATGCAGACCGTCTCAGAAAACTCCAGCTTTACTCCATTGCATATCGCCTACTCAGAGGCGGTCTGTGCCTAGCATACAAAGCTATGTCATACCCAGAGCTGTTGGACATGCTCCACTTAAAGAAATCCCAATCCCTCCAAGCTACACACTCTAGGGATCTAAACCTTGTCACCACAGTAAACATGCTGGAGGGATAGATTCCTGTCTCAGACACTTCCCATACTCTGGAGCAAACTAGCTATCTATATCAAACAAATCTCCTTATTAGCACTCTTCAAGAAAAATCTTGATGATTGGATGGGAAATAGGAAATTCACCCCGGAGATAACTTCTGTGGCTCTGCTTGACAGGGGCACAGGAAAATAAATTTCTTGGGTGGTGAAAGCCATGGTACCTTTTTGGCTAGGCTTGTGTAGGCCCTAGGACCAATAGCCTAGTAGCTACCTATGAACCCAGACCTGACTGAGCATTTCCAGTTTTAGTTAGTTTGGCTGTTGCCAAATGTTTTGTTAATTCTAATCCTACTTCTTCTGACAAGAATATTAAAGCTATTGATAAGCTTGAGAGAAAAAAGTGCATTGTTCTGTAGCAGTGATTTTCAGAATTTTGAATTGTCCGGCTCATATGTTACTGTATTATGACTAATTGTGTTAGTGTGAGTAAAATTTTAGCTGTAGTTACCTCTTCTGAGGAAAATTCTTCTTAGTCTGGTTTAGTTTTTTTTTATTTCTCAGGTCACTACATGTTGTTTAAAGTGTGTTTATGACTCTGAGGATAGTGCTTCCAAGGATGTTGCCACTAGTACTTTGTTGAGAAGGTTTGCCTGGCTGCATTCTCAAAATCTTCCAGAAGATGTAAAAATGAGATTTTGAATTCTCCTTTGGATAGAGATTTAGTTTTTGGACCCTCAGTGGAGGTTGGCAAAAAGTGTGATTAGTTTATTCAAGGAATCTCTCAGATTTTGCAGCCCTCCTTCCCTAAATTTCCAATTGATTTTCTGCACCCTCATTCAATTTTGGCAAGAAGTAAAATAAACAGTCTCAGCAGAACAGCAGAATGCTGGTAAATAGATGTTTAAAAAGTAATGGCAGGGATGTTCTAAAAGGAAAGCTGTGGACCCCCCCCCCACAAGCAAAGGACAGTAAAATAAGGAAAAATGTCTGTTTAAGGGACCTTGTCCCCCCTCCCTCTTTAGAAGTCCCTTATGCCGTACAGAAAGTCTGAATCTCCATTTCTCTCTTTGGCAACAGATTGTTTCTGACAATAGGCTCTGCAGCTTATCCATAGGATACATCTGTCAGTGGGAGGAAATTCCTCCCCTCTAGGGAGTTCCTCCTGCACTGCTGGACTAAATTTTTCACTTCCATCCTGTCATATACCCATGCTGTATAAGTGAGTAATGGAAGCAGTTTCTCTATCCCAGCTGGGAAAAAGATTTTTTATTTAGGAATGTTTTTAGCGCAAAATAAAGAAACATTCCTGGAGACCAATTCTGGTTATTTCTGTGCTGAAGCAGATTGTGATAGTGCCAAGCTGAAAATGTTTTCACTTAATGACCTGTTACCTCTTTTCCCTCATTTGAGGGTTTTTTTTTTTATAGTAATCTTAGATTTAAAAGATGCATATCATCCCATTCCTATTAATCCAGATTCCAGACATTTGTTAAGGTATTGTATATCAGGATCCCAATATCAGTTCTCTGCCTTACACTTTGGGCTATACACTAGTGGCATCTCTTTTGGGCCAGTGATCAAGGAGCCTCATTCCTCACCACTGACACTGGTGGGGAACGTTCACCGAGAAAGAAAATAGACACACACACTATTTTCAGATGCAACTCTCTGCACCAAGTACAGTTGCCCTTAAGAGCACACACAGAATGCACACTCTAGTCCTGGGGTTGGACTTTCTCTCAAGGCCCCAAATAAGACTCTCCTCTGACACAGCTATAGAGTTAAGTCCTTAGCTGGGTGCTCCAAGCCAAGTCATCTACCACCCTCTCTGTGAAAACAGTGCTTTCAGTGTCCCTGTTCAAAGTAGCTGACACACACACTCTCTGAGATTTGATTTTCACACACACACCTGGGAAAGGCTGGAACAATTTACCCGCTTTGCCACCTCCACTCAGACTATAAGGTAGATATGCTGCTACCAGAACACCCACAAAACCAGCTACTCTAAGGCTGTTACCAAGGTATCCAATTACTCTCAGTAAAATTAATACTTTTACAAATGGTAGTGTTTCCAAGCAACAAGACTTTCAGGAGTGTGGAGCTACAGTACCACTAAATAAATGTAAATACTCTCAAAAGTTAAAATATTGTCTAAAACACCATCCATAATGAAAGGTTTAGATATATTTAATAATAGATAATAAAAAGAAAAATATGAACGTACTGAATATCTATTCATAATAAAGACAAGAGTTTCAATCACAGGAAATATAAAAAAACAACACTGATGGGAAGATGCAGACAGATACAGAAAAAACAACATTTAACTGTTTCACTATGTTTTCCTAACTGACTGAAGAATTACTGTTCCGTACTTACTAGAGCAGTGCAAGATGAAGTTAGATGAGTCTCTCTTGTTAGGTCTAATAACAAAGTGCTGAGTGCCACTGACACATCTGTCACTAGTATCTAAATACAATGTCGGTGCTGGCTACAGAATGACATCACATCTGGTCACCTGACTGTGGTTCCCACACTTACCCCCTCATTAGATATTGAGTCAGGATTTGGCACAGATGAGTCACAATACACACACACACACACACACACACACACACACACACACACACACACACACACACACACACACACACACACACACACAGAGAGTTTTAGCTAAAGGCTTAATACAGCATCTGGAAGCTATAACACAATTCCAACACTTCTACCATTCCTGCAGAAAGGTGTTTCATAGATATTGCATCTCTGGCTGCATTCAGACCTGTGAGGTAAAATATTTATGGCATAAACCAAGTCATTTAATTTCAGGCTATTTTTGTTAAGGTTAGCTGGGCTGAGTGTAACCCCTTCCCTTCCAGTATCCTCTATTAAAATATATAAATTTCAGCAGTTACAACAATGCAGCCTGACATACATGTATATTTATTTTCTGTTAAGCAGGACACACTGATGATACACTTTTAACACAAGCAGCTTTACAAATACGTTTTAACATAAGCATCTGTACAAATCAGTTTGTTATTCAAATGGCATATAATTCCTTACAAAACTCAAGCTAGCTGTGTTGGCATATTTTACACATGCACTGCCCTACTCTCTCTGTAACACAACTTGACACCGTCTCACATCATCACACCACTGCTCTAGGAGAGTTCACAAAGTGTCTAGCTCTGGTCAAAAGAGCCCATTGCAGGTTACAAGGTATCCAAAAAGTTCTATATTTTCACCACTTGTTTATCTCTGCATATCTTTTTCAAATTGGTTGCCGCGGTGGTACGGCGGTAGCATTGTTACCTCACAGCAAGAGGTTCTCCCGTTCGATTCTCGGCTGGGCTTGGGAGTGTGGAGTCTGCATGTCCTCCCCACGGTTGGGTAGCGTTCGAAAGACATGCGTGCGTAAATGGGCATGCCTTCGTTGAAGGTTGGGCATTGAGCTGACACCTCAGCGTTTCGTAAAAATCTACTGCCAATCATTAGCAGACCGGAGTTCTGCTGTGGCGACTCCTTACCAGGAAAAGCCGAAAGACAAACAACAAAAAGTCTTTTTCAAATTGTCAGGAATCTCTCACTTGGTTAAGAGATCATCTGCATAGGCTGGGATTCAGAGAGAATATTCGGAAGTCCTTTTTGACTTGACATTTGGTGGAAACCTCAAATATCTCTGAATCCAGGTCTCCCCTCATGGTACAAAGAAGTCCTTCACAACAGACACCTCGACTTTGCCTGTGGAGCAGTGTCAAGAGAGAGAAAAGTGCAACGTCTCTGAGCCAAGAAACACAGAGCAAAGCATATAAACATAAAGGCTGTCAAATTGCTAAGTTATCTGTGGTCCCCAGAACCTCTTTCAGGTAATTACAGACAATACACAGTGATGTAGCGTGTAACAGACAAGGTAGAAACAGATCTTAACCCTATATAGACTAGCAGTTTTAATACTGGATATAGCTTGTACAGCACAATCTCACTCTGCAAGCATCTTACATTCTGTCTGCGTGAAATTGTGTAGCAGGACAAAGGTAGACCCTCACAGATAGAAAGTAGATCAGGGGTCTTTCAAGGATGGATACATCAGTGGGGAATTCCTCGGGCTGACCTTTTTGCCTTCTCTCTGAACATACTATTGGCAAAATTCGGTATCAAGACTCCACGCAAGAAGGCCTGGAAGATGGATGCCTTTTCGTTTCCTTGTACAGGAATGTTCATGTGTGCTTTTCAACTCTTTCCACTGATATCCAGGGTACTTCTGAAGATTGGAAGGAATCCCCCAAGATCATTTTGGTGATTTCCTTCAGGCTTAGGCAACAGTGGTTCTTTCTCATTTTGGAAATGGCCAGGGGCCATTACCTCAACCTTCACAGACTGGATTTACAAGTAGAAAAATACCTGTGATATGGTCCTAATAACTTTTAGATACTTATTTACAAAGGATGTGCATCTGGTATTAATGGAGACAAGAAAGCCTGCTACTAAAAATCATATACTAGTAAATGGAAATAGTTTTCTAGTTGGTGCCAACAAAACAATCAGCACAGATTTAGGGCTGTCGTTTCTCTGATTTTGCAATGTTTGTGTGAGTTACAATCCTATGGCCTCTCTTACTCCTCTGTCAAGGTTCATTTGTCATCCATTTCAATGTTTGCCCATGGGGACCCCCTCTTTCAATGCATTTCATGTAAAAATGTTTTTGAAAGGGGTGCTACATAAGAATCCTGCTAGAAATGTAGCGACTCCTCCTTGGGATTGTAATTGTACATTAGAGAAGCTACCACTTGCCCCATTTGAACCAGCGCAGCTGTCTGACTTGAGGTTCTGAACATGAAAAACAGTTTTACTGATTGTTCTGACCTCTTCAGGACTTCTGCAAAAAGAGCATCTGAGTTGCAACCCCTTATGGTGGGTCAGACTTCTCATTTTCCAGATGAGATAAGGTTTCCCTGAAAACTTATCCTTATTTTATGCTGAGAGTGGTCTATTAGTTTACTTTAAACATAACTGTCCAGCTCCCTGTGTTCTTTCCTGAGCCCAAGAATGAAGGAGAAGGGATGCTTTATACCTTGGATGTCCAGAGACAATTCGGATATTATCTTGACAGAACAAAATCTTTCATAATGATCAGTCAGTTGCTCATTTCTTTGTCAAAGCAGAGTCAAGGTAAACTCCACCAAGACCTTGACTTTATTTTTGGCTTTTTTTTTAAGAGTTGTATCCTAGAAGTATTCTAGAAGCAGGAATCTGTCCTCTCTGCATACATTTATAAAGCACTATAAATGAGATTAATTTTCCAGGTGCAGATCAGGATTTGCTCGACTGTTCTCCAGTGGCTCCTTGACCCATCCCCTTCCACCTCCCAGGTTAGCTAAGCTCTTGTAATCTACATATATAGCGTAGGCTGCTGCAGCAGTGATCAGTATGAAGTGCATAGTACAGTGGTGTAAGTAAAGCTACCATAATGGTAGATGTTCAGATGCCAGGGTGTGAAATTTTTTTTGTTTTTCTTAGCAATGTCCTCTCAGAGCTTAGCCTCTTTATCCTTCCCTGATGGGCTTGGCACCAAAACCTGTAAGCTGTCTAATAGTTTGGGCTTATGGAAGGTGTCCTGAAGTTTTAGGAAGCTGGACAGCTGTATCCTTTGCAAGATGTAACTCATATAGCTTAGGCTACTGCAGCAGAGATCATTTGCACATCTGCTATGATAGTTAATTTATACAACTGTACTCCTGGCAGGCATCATCTTGGTCATCTTCTTATGGTGTTGAGTCTTTTATTACGTGGTGGATCCTGGCTCCTGACAGGCAGCTGACTGTAATTTTCTTTTTGTTCAGCCTGGTGAGTGGGAGATCAGTGTGCCTGACTGTAGAGTCACCTATGACTAAAGTGGTGGGTATGTTGTCTTGCCTTAGGGGCTGTTGTTGGGAGGCACACTGGTGTTATGAGCTATGTGTCACTTTGGTTGTGACTGGTGTTTGTTTGCATTTCAGCTTCGGAGGTCCTTGTTGCTTGGGCAGGTTAATGTTAAGGACCTCCGCATATGTGGGTTTAGTGTTGCTATGTGTAGGTGTTGATGGTGTGGGTTTTGAAGGGCTATGTGTTGCTTGAGGTGTAGTGCAGGTGTTAACCTTCTCCTCTTGATTGTCTAGCACAATCTTGGCTTGAGAGAGCTTTGCTTCCAGTTTGGCTATGTAAGTGCATCTCTCGCAGGTTGTAGTGTTGTGTGGTAGGAGGAGAGGGTTGTCTGTGTATATGAGGCAGTTGGTGCATTGCCTCAGTATGCCCAGATTCACCAGGTGGGCAGGCGAAATCACTGGAATCTACCCTTGGGACATGCCTGTTTAGGTACTTTTTTGTAAAGTACAAGAGCTGTTTTCCCTTACCTTTGCAATGTACTTTGCAATTATAGGCTGTTTAGTGCCTACGATTAATTTATCCTTATTAACAAGAAGAGTTGAGTGCTTGTATCAGTTTAAGGCTTCCAAGTGCTTTCCAGCAGGTTCTAGAGCAAGTACTAGTCACAGGGGTTCAGATTTTAGTGCTACTACTGAGAAACCAGCTAGTTCTAAGGGAAAATTTGAAGAGCAGACTTTCTGGCACCTGGAGTAGTTTAACCGTGGCCCGTGGTGCTGCACAATGCGAAAAATGTGCAAACACACACGTTACTAAGACAAAGTTGAAAGGGATAGAAATCGGCCCAAATTGGCTAATAAAATTACATTTTCAGAGCTGGAACCCACTCCTCTAGTGTTAGGCAGTACAATGCTCACCACTCCCACTGGTAAGCAGTAGGACTTCCCTCTACCACAGCAAGGTATGGATAGCTCCGAACACAGAAAATAAAGTCCTGAAACCAGCAAAGCCTGGGATCTGGACTATACTAGCTAGGAAAGGCGGGAAACGAGCAAACAAGATAGTATTTTTCTGGGGGGGGGGGGGTTGGGTTTTTTTTGTTTAAAACAGGCTAAACAATGTAATAATACAGTAAATAAACACAGAAGAGGCTAACACACTTGAATGTGTGGCCCTAAACAGTAAATGCAATTAAAACTCTACAAAATTAGCATTTAAAACTTTTTAAATGAAGCAAGGCAAGTGCACAACTGAAAAACGATTTAAGAGGCAGTAATACAGTAGAATAAGTAGCTAATCTACATATACAGAAAAATCTATATATACAGAAAAGCAGCTAAAACAACATTAAAACAATTCAGATGCAGTGCAACCTAGACCACTTGAGGTTGTAGCAATATTAAGCCAAATACAGTTGTAATAAATGCACTAAAATATATTCTATATTTCCAAAATGTTTGAGAAGCACAGTCAGAACACAAGGAGATTCAGCATTTTTTTTTTTAAGAAAGGGAGAAAGGAGGAACAGAAGGAAAGAAACTAAGTGGGCTGGCCTTCTCAGATGTTCTCTCTGTAGTAGGTAGAATGAGCTAATGACACTAGACTGGGAGGAGTGTCCAAGATCAAATTTAGAGTAGGGGCGGGCAACTGCAAGGCCATCAGGTATAAGGACAAGATGCCAATACGGATGAAAGGTGGGAAGCTATTTTAGGCAGAAAACACTACAGAAATGTTTATCACAGCAGAAAACCAGCAGTGATCCAATAGCTATGAAATACAGTACAAGTATGCATTATACAATAAAATTGCTATAAATATCTAGACTAGGCAATAACTACTAAAAATAAGCAAAAAAAAAGAAAAACAGACTACTTACTGCTATGTATCACAGATGAGGTGTTCCTCCTCAGATAGCTCTGTGTGGAATTTTTGCTGTAAATGACAGGGAGTGGGTGTATTCTTTGACTTTTTTTTTGTTACTGAGGTCTGTTTCCGTTGTGACTTGTTCTCTTTCAAATGTGATGTAGTACTGTATTGTATCACTGTTATGAAATTCATATGAAGTGCTTACCAGTGGCCTTTAGTCTACTACTCCATTGCTTGTAGTACTCTGTTTGATCATAGCTTGCCTTTGTCAAGTAAAAGACTTGCATGGGAGAGCAGATGTCTTGTTTCTGCTTAGTTGGGATAGTGGAATAATCCACAGATGAGAGGCCACTGAATACAGAATGTTAGTTTATAAATGATTGATAGTTTTCATACAGGAATCCTTCTTCATATATTTCTCCTTTGCTATCTTTGTAAGAGCAGATAGGTTGATTTCTCTAATTGTAGATAATGTTCTTAATGTTTTGTATACTTTAACATGTCATCAGATATTAAAATTTTCATTGGCATCTCTGTGTATGTTGAGACTTTCTTTTTTTTTTGTATATTTCCTTTTCTTTTGGGATTCCCTTGACAGTTCTGTGATGAAAATGCCTCCTTCCATTTCTTGAAGTAAAACTTCATGATTTTTTAATATTACGTCTTTGTCAAGCTTTTCTCCACTAGCTCCTGTGTGAATGGACCATGCCTAGTAGAGCCAATGTAGTTAACAAAACATGAAGTAAGTTATAAAAGTAAAAGTGACGCACGTCATATACCCCATGCAACATGTGGCTGACTGTATGTAGAGACTTAACATTAAGTATACACACTATTCATTTTTATTTTGGGTGATAAGGAAGAGTTGTAGTTTTGGAATGATCTTAGCAATTTGCATTTATTTTCCTAGTGTGCTTGTATTTAGTAAGACTTAGAGTTTCAGAATCATCCCGACAATTTGCATGTATGTTCCTAGTGTGCTGTTATTGTCTGTGTTCTGTTCTTTTGTGAATCAGTTTGCTCTTAATATTGTTCCAGTCTGGGGGGAGCAGATGAGCTTCAACCTCTCATTTATAAAGTAGAACAGATGAGAGATTGGAAATGGGTAAGGGAGAAACCTTATGAATCTTGATATTGTTAATATGATTTGATATTATATTCATTTCAGATTTTTATTCCCATAAGGTTCGCTTACATTAGAAGATACTGTTGTCCAGATAGATTTGAGCCTGGCTAAAGTCATTCATCAGAAATGGAAGGAGTCTCTTTTGGTGAGTATATCCATATTTACTTTGTGTTTTTTCCCATTAAAAATGTTCAGTACTTTGTTACTGCAGCCATTCTTTAGCATTCAGATTTTTTTTGTTCTATTACAAAAATAAAAAAAAGAGAGAGAAACTTACATCCTGATTTGGTAGTGACAACATTTCTGGTGTAAGCATGAAGATGTTCATTGGACTTTTCAAACCCTGGTTATTTGCAATTTCATATGTATGAACATTGTTTTACTTTTGTATGCAAGTCAGAGTAGCCGAATGTGAATTATATTTTCTTGTGCCAGCATTTAAAGAGTATTTCTGTGTGCTAGAAAGTCAGAAGCTGAAACAAAAAACACCCTCCCAAAAAGAAAGGGAAAAAGTACTGTAATACAGTTGCCCTTGAGAAAAGAATGTTTACTTGAATGCCTAAGGCTTGAAATAATGATAAGACTAAGGTTAAATTGTAGTGATGATAGCATAGGGAGAAGGAAGTGAGAGGAAAGACAAAAAAAATCAATATGTCTGGCTAAATTTACAAAATGTAAATGTGTTTGATATATGGAAATTATGAAATAACTGTTCAGCCTGTGAGATCCGCTGTTTTGGGGAAATTATTAAGAAACAGAATAAAATTAAACAGTATTGTGCATGCATAAATGAAAGGAGAAATGTGTTTGCTGATTGTGAGAGCAACAAGTGCAACACAGGTTGAAAGCATAAACAGAGTAATATAAAATGTGGAACACTTGTAAACTGAAGTGACAGTTGCTGACTGAGTGGTATGAACAGGACCTTAATTCATAGGTATGTACTAAGCTAACGGCCCCTGGGGCCTTTACAAGCCTAGCCATAGGATTTCCCTGGCATAGTGCCACCCGATCTTAGTTCTCAGTGTCTCTGTCGAGTAGAGCCGCTGGAGTTATCCCCGGGGTGAAATTTCTGTTTCCCATCCACTCATCAAGATTTCTGTTGGAGGGTCAGCGAGGTGCTCTGCTTGACATGTATGTCTGTGGGTTATGAACATGTACCTCCAGCATGTTCAGTTAATTGTGGTAATGAGGTTGAGGTCTCTGGAGCTTGTCATGCAGAGGGGTTGTGATTTCTTTAGATTTAGCATTTCTAGCAGAGCTGGGTCAGACATGGCTTTGTAAGTCAAGCAGAGGATCGCCTCTAAGTAGGCAATATGAGACACAGACTAGTTGGAGTTTTTTGAGTCTGTCCATATAGGACAAGTGTTTAAGGCCTTGTATCCTCTTTGTGAGGTACTTTTGCAGCCTCTCCAGTTGTTGCAGGTGTCTAGTGAGGTACATTCTAAATGGATCATTGTACTCGATGATTCGCCTAATAAGGGAAGAGTAGAGGGAGACAATGACCTCTTTCTTCCTGGATGCAAAACCCTTAGTAATGAGATGTGCCACATAGAAGAACTTTCTAACCACAGTGACAATGTGGTGATCAAAAGAGAGGTTGCTGTCAACCTGTGTTCCCAGATCTCTCATAACGCCTTCTGTGTTCAGTGGACTGCCATCAGTGTGGTAATTCATGGGAACTGGGTTTTTCCCAAAGGGGATGATGACACATTTTTTTAGCATTGAGCTTAAGGCCATGGATGAGGTTCATCGTGCATACAGCTGCAGTAATCACATATGGGTTCTCTGCCATCAGGCAGGTCCTCGGTCGGCCGAATTCCAAAGTCTAGGTCCGGCGTCGGTTGTTGTCGCTTTCTTTCCTGACGTCAGTGTGACAGGGGTATATAAGACACAGCCGACGCCATATTCTCCAGTCTTTTTTGCCGTGCGATACCCGAAGCAGAAGCAGTTCGCAAGTGCTGGTCGGCCAGCTCCTGAATTTACGAAAAATTGGAAACCGAAGTCTTCTTTAAAGCTAAGTACCCCGTTGGGGAAACTTTTCTTGCCTCAGACCAATGTCAGACAAAGTTAACAGTTGTATTTTTTGTGGGAAGCAAATACCGCATAAGGATTTCCATTCCCTCTGCATACCTTGTTTAGGCCCAGACCACGACGTCTCGGGCTGTCGCTTTTGCGCTACTTTCAATAAACGCACTATTAAGCGTCGGGCGGAGTTCGCCCAACATTATTTTGGTAAAGCCTTTGATTATAAAATGTCGTAGGAGACTCCGACTACCGTTTTGTCCAAAAAACGCAAGGACAAGGACCGACACGCGAGGTCCGCGGTCTCCTCCGACACCACGCCAAAACCGGCTGCACGTGGTCCGGTTCTCAGTGAGACGCCTATGCAGTCCCTGACTACGGACGACACGTCCTTGGCGGTGTCTTCTGTACCCGAGACCGCAGGTACCTCGGCCCCTACTCAGACTACAACCACCGAAGCCACTGTGAGTGTAGAGCCTCCTAATGTGGACAGGTCCACTTCCACCCAGGGTGTCTTTAGACCCTCATCTTCCTTTTCCATTAAGACCTTTACTAAGTCCAAATCAGCCATGCATCCCAAGAGGCCTGTTGCTCAGGGCCCATCCCCAGGCCCCATGCCTAAAAAGCAGATGCTTAAAATGGCTGAGGATTTAATTACTCTTATCAGGGGTTCCCAACCCCCTCCAGACAAGAGACCCAGAGTGGAGGAAGATTCTCCTTCTTCTGAACAGGGCTCCATTTTCTCAGAACATTCTGATGTAGAGGAACACTCGTACTCCCCTTATGTAGATTCTGATGCAGAACAGTCCATTCCTTCTGTATCTCCCCCAGAGGATTTTTCCTTTGGGGAAACCTTGCACACCTTGAGGGAACACTTCCATTGGGAAGGCCAAGACTTTTCTGATTCCAAGAAAAGGCTTAGGGAATTTCTTTTGTTACCTCAACACAGACCTCTGGCTATACCTCCTGTCTTGGACATACTTGATGATGTTTACTCGGAGGCTTGTCTTAATCCGGATTCCCTGCCTCCTGCCCCAGTCAAACCTGATAGGTACTACAGAGTTCCTAACTCTCACCAATTTCTTTTCAAAAGCCATAATGCTGACCCTGAAACCATTTCTCAAGGCCCCAAGGGAATGAAGGCCTCTACTGCTAAGAATCCACTACCTTCCGAAAGAGAATCTAGATCCTTAGAAAGGTGGGGGAAAAAGGTATACACCTCGGCCACCCTAGCCATGAGGGCCTTAAATTGTCAGTTCCATATGCTTAAATATCAGCAGTTTCTGTTATCGCAATTAAGAAATAAAATGTCTCAACCTGAACAACCAGATTTGAAGGAATTGCAGGATATGATGCATAGTGCAGAACAAGTGGGTAAACACACCTTACAATGTGGCTATGATGCCTTAGAGGCCTCAAGTAGAGCGGCTGTTTCAGGATCAGTCATTCGTAGACATGCCTGGCTTAGGGAACAAAGCTTGCCTGATCATGTTAAAGCTAAACTACTAGATGCTCCTTTACAAAAGGATGTACTATTTGGTACTAATGCTGAGGAGATACTACGGAAAATGGAAGAAAAAGCTAAATCTATGCAGACTGTCAAGGCTTTTCTACAGGTACAACCACCTCGTTTTAGCAGAAATTGGCCTTCTAAAAACTAGTCCTTTCCAGCCACGGACAAGCCCCAAAGAGGTAGATACAGGCGCACAAGGGGCAGAGGGCAATCTCAAGGATCATATAGAGGCAGACAATAGCAAACTCCAGCACCAAGAGGTGGCGAAGACAGTGCACAACAATACAGAAAACAAACCCAATGACTTCTTCCTTTTCATGCCAAGCAAGTCTCAGCTGGCAGCTCCCTTGGGAGGAAAGCTGGCATTATTTACAAGAAATTGGCATATTATCACAACAGACAAATGGATCCTGGACATTATAAACAGAGGCTACAGATTTCATTTTCACACTCTTCCAAAAATGAGAGGCATGCCAAACCTGCCACACAATCAAAGGGCAGAGGCACAAATACAAATTTCAAAACTCATGGACATGAAAGCTATTCAAGAGGTACCTACTCACGAACAAGGTCAAGGTTTTTATTCCAGACTATTTCTGGTACCAAGGAAAGGAACCGACTGGAGACCCATTTTGGACTTATCCATCCTAAATACATTTCTACTGCACCAAAATTCAAGATGCTCACATTACAGCAGCTTCTTCCCATGCTGGGCAAGGAGTTTTGGCTGGTAACATTGGACCTCAAGGAGGCATACCTGCATGTCCCAATCAGACAAAGCTGCAGAAGATACCTCAGATTTCTTGCAGGTTCAGTCCACTATCAATTCTCTGCATTGCCCTTTGGCTTATCTACTGCCCAGAGTATTCACGAAATGCCTGGCATCAGTAATTGCCTACTGCAGACTTCAAGGGATACAAATTTACCCTTATTTGGACGACTGCCTGATCCAAGCGGACAGCAAGCACATACTTCTGGAACATCTGGCTTATGCAACACGGTTGCTGAATTCTCTGGGATACACAATCAACAAAGAGAAATCCAGGCTAACACCATCTCAGAAAATAACTTTCCTGGGTGCCAACTTGGACACAAACACCCAGATGGCCTACCTTATGCCAGAAAAACAGGGGCAACTAACTCAGTACTTCAAAATACTAGCAAATTGTACCAGGCTTACTGCAAGGAAAATCCTGCAGGCTCTGGGCTTCATGGCATCTTGCATTCTTTTAATCCCATGTGCAAAGTTGCATATGAGAAAACTTCAATGGTACCTAAAAAACCTATGGTCTCAACACAGCCACACTTTGGAAACAATAATACCAATAATTCCATGTTTGCAAAAGGAATTTTTATGGTGGGCCCAAGCATGTCAAACAAACACAGGTCTCCCATTTTGCAAGCCTCAAGCAGATCAAGTCATCACAACAGACGCCTCAGATTACGCCTGGGGGGCGCACATGACAGGCAGGTGCATTCAGGGCAAATGGTCCCAAAAGGAAAAGCACCTTCACATCAATCAAAAAGAAATGCTAGCAGCGATAAATGCAATTACAGCATTCAAGGACCTCCTGCATCCAGGACAATTATTGATAAGAACAGACAACACCACAGTAATGTGGTACATAAACAAACAAGGAGGAACACATTCATACCCCCTGTGCAGACTAGCCATGACACTTTGGAACTTGGCTCTGGAATGGCAAATCGAACTTCAAGCACAGTACTTGCCAGGTTTGGAAAACACGCTGGCAGACAATCTAAGCAGAAATATGACAGATCCGCACGAATGGAAGTTGCATCCTCAGGTGTTTACAAAGATAATCCAAATGTGGGGGAGGCCAGACATAGATCTATTCGCCTCCCACAGGAATCATCAATTGGAAAAGATGTTCTTCATTCCACATTGCTGCAGTCCTAACTATTGGGGTAGTCCGCTGTCCAGTCGGCCCGAATACCAAAGTATATGGCTGACGTCGGTCAGGGCGCATTAGACTGACGTCAGTACGTCAGGGTACTAATGCGCATGACCGACGTCATATCCTCAGTCTTTTTTGCCGCATGGTCCGATGCAGAAGCAATTTTGCGAGTGCAGGTTGGCGTTCTGAAAGTTTCTGAAGTCAGAGTTTCAGACCGAATCAAAGTTGGCTAAGTACCCCGTTGGGGATTATTTTGTTTTTTTCTTGCCTCAGTATTTAACCGGATGTCAGAAAAAGTGAATAACTGTATTTCTTGTGGGAAACAGATACCTCATAGGGATTATCATACTTTGTGTATACCTTGTTTAGGGCCTGAGCACGATGTTGTTGGATGCCGCTCTTGTGCTAGATTTAACAAACGCACTATTAAGAGAAGGTTAGACTGTGCCAGGTTAGTGTTTGGGAAGCGTTGTAATTATAAAATGCCGTCGGATGCTCCGGCCGCTTCGCCAAAAGCGCAAGGACAAAGCAGCAAAGCCTAGAGGGAAGAACCGACAGTCCCAGACGTCGGTTCTTTGGAAGGCTCAGTGGAGCCGGAGGTTCTGCCAGGTGTTTCTTTGGAGTCTCAGGGAGAGACTTTACTGTTACAGGATGTATCCTCTCAGGAAGTAGGCCAGGCTGAGGGGGCTTCTCAGGTGGCTGTTCTTCCCTCTCTTCCTAAGGTGGTTAGAGCCTCCCCTTCTGTTTCCAAGACTTCTTTGAGAGGCAGGCCAAGTGTAGCTTCAGTGGGGGTTTCTCCTAGTGCTTCAGGGTCTTTGCCTAAGAAACATATGCTTAAAATGGCAGAGGATTTGATTACTATGATAAGAGGTTCTATGCCCCCTCCTGATAAGAGGCCTAGGGTGGAACCTGAGTTTGAGAGTTTTGAGCAATGTTCGGAGGCTTCTGAGTCTTCGGCTGAAGACTTGCAGGAGTATCCTCCTTATTCTGATTCTGATGTGGATGATTCTACTCCTTCGGCTTCCCCTCCTGAGGATTTTTCATTTTCAGAGACTCTGCATTCCATGAGGGAGCATTTTAAATGGGAAGGTCAAGATTTCTCTGATTCCAGGAAAAGGCTTAGGAATTCTTGTTTTACCCCAGCATAGGCCTTTAGCTATTCCTCCTGTTCTGAATGTGGTGGAAGATGTTTTGCAGAGGCTTCCCTGAATCCTGATTCTTTGCCTCCTGCCCCAGTTAAACCGGATAGGTATTATAGGGTGCCTGAAGCTCATAAGTATCTTTTAAGAGTCCTAGGGCAGACCCGAAACTCTCTCTCAGGGGCCTAAAGGTGTGAAGGCCTCAGTTGTTAAAAATCCTGTCCCTCCTGATAAAGAGGCAAGGGCTTTGGATAGATGGGGAAAGAAAGTGTATACTTCTTCCACTTTAGCCATGAGGGCGTTGAATTGTCAGTTTCACATGTTAAAATATCAGAATTATCTCCTTTCACAACTGAAATCTAAGGTGGATGCTCTGGCGGAAGGTATTGAGTGTAAAGAGTTGCAGGATTTAGTTCATGTGTCTGAACAGGTGGGTAAACATTCCTTGCAGTGTGGTTTTGATGCTGTGCAGGCCTCCTCGAGGGTGGCTGCCACTGGCTCTGTTCTTCGTAGGCACGCCTGGTTGAGAGATCAGAATTTAGCTGAGCATGTTAAAACAAGGATTTTGGATGCTCCTTTACAGTCTGATGTGTTGTTTGGTTCACCTGTGGAAGCAGTCTTAAAGAAAATGGAGGACAAGGCTAAGTCTATGCAAACTGTTAAGGATTTTTTGCAGGTGCAGCCTCCGAAGTTTAGTAGAAATTGGCCTTCTAAGGAATGGACTTATCCTGCTTATGATTCCCAGTCTAGGGGTAGGTCTAGACGTGGTAGGGGCAGAGCTCAGGGTTCCTTTAGGCCTAGGACAGGGAGTTCCCCTGCTCAGACTTCTAGTGAGGGCAGGGGTCAGTCCTTTCGTAAGCAGACCCAATGACCTGCCTTTCCAGCTGCCAGTTCATTCTCGCCTGGCAGCACCTTTGGGAGGAAGGCTGTCTCTTTTCAAAGAAAATTGGGATTTAATTACCCAAGACAGATGGGTTCTGGATATCATTCACCACGGTTACAGGTTTTATTTCCATACCTTGCCTCTTTTCAAAGGCATGCCAGACATTCCTCCTCTACAAAGAACAGAGGCTCACAAGCAAATTTCTCTGTTGCTCCAAATAGGGGCCATTCAGCCAGTTCCTGTACCAGAAAGAGGCCTAGGATTTTATTCTCGCCTGTTCCTAGTACCGAAGAAGGGGAACACGTGGAGACCAATTTTGGATTTATCTATCCTCAACACTTATCTGGACATTCCCAAGTTCAAAATGTTGACGTTACAACAGCTTTTACCTCTGCTGGGCAAAGATCACTGGAGCTTACCTTCATGTGCCTATAAGACTAACTTGCAGGAAGTATCTGCGTTTTCGAGCTGGAAATTCTCATTATCAGTTCTCTGCATTGCCCTTTGGCTTATCTACTGCGCCCAGAGTATTCACAAAGGTTCTGGCTCCAGTGATAGCTTACTTCAGGCTAAAAGGAATTCAAATCTATCCTTACTTGGACGATTGCCTGATTCTGGCTCAAGAAAAGGAAGATCTTCTACAGCATTTGGAATATGTCATAGCAGTGCTAAGATGCCTAGGGTATTCTGTGAACGAAATAAAGTCCAGTCTAGTACCCTCTCAAGACATGTGCTTTCTGGGTGTGAGACTGAATACAGCAGCCCAGATGGCCTTTTAACCCCGGACAAACAAAAGAATCTTTCCAATTACTTCCATCACCTATCTCTTCAGTCCGGGCTGACTGCAAGGACAGTCCTTCAAGCCTTAGGGTTCATGGCATCTTGTATTCTGGTGCTTCCCAATGCCAAACTGCATATGAGGAAGCTGCAATGGTATCTCAAAATGTATGGACACAGCACTGCCAGGATTTGGACACTGTCATTCAAATAATACCTTGCATTCAAAAGGAATTTTTGTGGTGGGCTCAGGAATGTCACCTAAACAAGGGACTCTCTGTGACCCGGCCAGAGGCGAGTCAGATTCTAACGACAGATGCCTCAGACATTGCTTGGGAGCTCATCTAAATGGAAAGTGGATACAAGACAAGTGGCCTGCCAGACTACAGCATCTACATATCAACATGAAAGAGATGTTAGCAGTCCAGTTTGCATTAATGGCTTTCAAGGAATTACTTCTTCCAGGGCAGGTGTTGATTCTAACAGACAACACAACTGTCATGTGGTACATCAACAAACAAGGGGGAACACATTCTTACCCATTGTGCAGGCAAGCAATGATTTTATGGGAGACTGCGCTCAGCTTGCAACTAACTCTTCAGGCAAGGTTTCTGCCGGAGCACAGAACTCCTTAGCAGATGTGTTAAGCAGACAAATCATGGATCCCCACGAGTGGAAACTGGATCTTCATGTATTTCAAAAATTGACAGTGTCTTGGGGAACTCCAGACATAGATCTGTTCGCTTCTCCACTAAACCACCAGCTGCCAAAGTTTTGCACAAAGAGGTTTCATCACACAGCTTGGAAAGTGGATGCTCTTTCTTTCAGTTGGAAAAATCTTCATGTGTATGCGTTTCCACCTCTGCCTCTTCTTCCAAAGGTGCTTCTAAAGGTCAGACAAGACAAGCCAAGGATGATTTTAATAGCTCCAGATTGGCCTCGCAGCACTGGTACCCATTACTGAGGAGTCTGGTAAGGAAGCCTCCATGGCCTTTACCTTTGATTCCACACCTGTTGTCTCAGAGGGACGGTCATCTGCTCAATGTCAAGCTTCACTCTCTTCATCTAACAGCCTGGCATATTCTGTTTTGAAAGACAGCAGGTCTCAACTTCCTCAACAAGTTTTAAATGTGATTATGGAAGCCAGAAGACCTAGTACAAGGAAAGTGTACGCATGAAAAATGGAAGAGATTTTTATTTTGGAGTGCAGCAAACAATTTGGAAATTTCTGAGCCTAATTTGAGTGTGGCTCTTCAATATCTTACTGAGTTATTGGACAAAGGTTTGTCTTTCTCTTCCATTAAGATTCATGCTGCAGCAATTTCAGCTCACTATGATTGTGACCCACCATTGTTTTCGCATCCTTTGTTCAAGCAATTTCTTAGAGGGGCAAAGAATATAAGACCCCCACGTAGAGCTCCTACTCCTGCTTGGGATCTCAATTTTGTGTTGGAGAAACTTACTCTACAACCTTTTGAGCCTGCGGCTACTGCTGAATTGAAATACTTGTCATGGAAGACTGCTTTTTTGTTGGCCATTACTTTTGCAAGAAGGGTTTCTGAGTTGCAGGCCCTTATGGCAGTGGAGCCTTTTTTGATTTTTCATAAGGATAGGGTATCTTTGCGTACTAATCCTTCCTTTATGCCTAAGGTGGTTTCTAGTGTGGCTTTAAACCAAACTATTCATTTGCCTACTTTTTATGCAGAACCCCAAAATAAAGGGGAAAAGATTTTGCACACTTTAGATGTACACAGGCAATTGCGTTATTATTTGAGCAGGACTAAGGATTTTAGGCAGTCTTAGCAGTTGTTTGTTTCTTTTGCTTTGAGTTCACAGGGCAAGCCTGTGTCAAAACAAACTATTTCTAGGTGGATTGGGTGTTGCATTGCATTTTGTTATTCCCATCATGGCAAGGAGATTCCAGCTGGGATTAGGCCTCATTCCACTAGGGCTACTGCCACTTCAACAGCATTTCTAAGGGGGGTGGCAACTAAGGATATTTTGGAGGCAGCTACTTGGAGTTCAGTGCATACTTTCTCTAAGCATTATCACCTTCCTCTCTACTCTAAGTCTAGGGCTGGTTTTGCCACAGCTATTTTGCAAGGCATGTTGTCAGTTCCTGCTTCCTTATGATTTGCCAGCCTCCCTTACCTCTGCTTTGGGATTCTACCCAATAGTTAGGACTGCAGCAATGTGGAATGAAGAACATAGTACAGTTTTGTACCTACCATAAATGTAGATGTTCGAGGATCCACATTGCTGCAGTCCAATTTACCCTCCCTCCTTCCCCTCTGTGTTTAGGGGTGGTTGTGTAGGTGAGGTTGTCTTCTGCTAATTTTGTATATATTGTACATATTTTTGGTGCAGGTATGTTTGGAGTTTTTGGGTTTTGGCCTTATCTTTTCAGGGTCTTCTGACATCTGGGGCAAGAAAAGACTGAGGATATGACGTCGGTCATGCGCATTAGTACCCTGACGTACTGACGTCAGTCTAATGCGCCCTGACCGACGTCCGCCATATACTTTGGTATTCGGGCCGACTGGACAGCGGACTACCCCAATAGTTAGGACTGCAGCAATGTGGATCCTCGAACATCTACATTTATGGTAGGTACAAAACTGTACTTTTTGTTCAAGGACCTTTCATCCAAAGGCCTGGAGAGTGGACGCCCTTTCATTCAGTTGGACAGAATGGACAGTGTACGCTTTCCCACCTCTGCCTCTTCTGCCCAAGGTGCTCTTGAAAGCAAGAGCAGATAGACCGAAGATGATACTGATTGCTCCAGACTGGCCAAGACAGCACTGGTACCCACTCCTGAGGAGCCTAACACATACTCCTCCCTGGCCTCTACCTCTAATGCCTCTTCTGCTGACTCAGCACAGCTACAAAACTCTTCACAGTCAGCTGAAAACACTCAATCTCGCTGCATGGAAAATTCCTTACACCACAACAGACCCTACTCCCCAAAGAGGTGCAGGACGTCATTCTGGAGGCCAGAAGGCCATCTACTAGAAAGGCTTATTCCGCAAAATGGAAACGGTTTTGCTCTTGGAATGAGAAAAAAGGCCAGGACCTTAGAAAACTGAATTTGCCTCGGGTATTACAGTATCTAGCTGAGCTGCTGAACAGTGGACTTTCATTTTCCTCCATAAAAATCCATGCCTCAGCCATTTCTGCAGAATTCAACACGGATCCACCGTTATTCTCTCACCCACTTTTAAGACAGTTCCTCAGAGGGGCTAAAAATATAAGACCACCAAGGAAACAACCAGTGCCAGCCTGGGATCTTAATTACATTTTAGAAAAATTAACATTGCCTCCCTTTGAACCAGCTGCCTCAACAGATTTGCAATATTTGTCCTGGAAAACAGCTTTCCTTCTGGCCATTACCTCAGCTCGTAGGGTTTCGGAACTACAAGCCCTCATGGCTGTGCAGCCCTTTCTCATCTTCCATCAGGACAGGGTTTCCCTTCGAACCAACCCGTCTTTTATGCCTAAAGTGGTATCCAGGGTAGCTTTAAATCAAGCCATACACTTACCTACCTTTTACCCAAATCCTCAAAACAAAGGGGAAAGGCTGCTACATTCCTTAGACATCCATAGAAAGCTACGTTATTATTTGGACAGAACAAAGCCTTTCAGGAAATCAGAACAACTTTTTGTGTCCTATGCTGTGGGAGCTCAAGGGAAGCCTGTTACCAAACAGACAATTTCAAAATGGATAGGCCACTGCATACGATTTTGTTACTCCTATCATGGGAAATCTGTCCCTACAGGCATCAGATCACACTCCACCAGGGCCACAGCTACCTCTACAGCCTTCCTCAGAGGAGTCCCTACTAAAGATATTTTGGAGGCAGCCACTTGGAGTTCTGTACATACCTTCACAAAACACTACCACCTGCCTTTATATTCCACAACTAGAGCAGGCTTTGCCACTGCTGTGTTGCAGGGCATTCTGGCTCATCCCAGTTCCACCTAGTGCCTACCACCCTGTGCGTAGCTTTGGGATTCTACCCATATGTGATTACTGCAGCTGTATGCACGATGAACATAGTACAGTTTTGTACCTACCATAAATGTAGATGTTAGAGTGCTAATACAGCTGCAGTACAGGTTTCCCTCCCTCCTTCCCCTCTTGGTAAAGGATTAGTGGCTAACACCTCCTCATACAACCTAATTTGGGTTATCCTCCTATGGTGTATTTGCTTGCAACTACTGTTTTTTGATTACATTGCTTGAATATATTTATATTTATATATATATATATATATATATATATATATATATATATAATTTATGTATTTATGTATTGCCTTCCTTCTGGGGGCACCTGACATCTGGGGCAAGAAAAGACTGAAGAATATGGCATCGGCTGTGTCTTATATACCCGTCGCACTGACGTCAGGAAAGAAAGCGACAACAACTGACGCCGGACCTAGACTTTGGAATTCGGCCGACCGAGGACCCACCTGACGGCAGAGAACCCATATGTGATTACTGCAGCTGTATTAGCACTCAAACATCTACATTTATGGTAGGTACAAAACTGTTCTTTCTTCGTGTTTCACTGTTGCAGTCATTACATTTGGGTTATCTCCTTGCAGGTAGCCCTCAGTCGGCCTGATTAACAAAGTCTTGGGTCCTTGGGTTGATGTCCATTCTTTCATGATGTCAGGTCATCAGGGGTTTAAAACATTCAGCCAACGCCATTACCCTAGCCTGTCTTGCCGTGCGGTGCCCGAAACAGAAGCAGTTTGCAAGTGCCAGTCAGCAGACTCCTGAAATTTTAGTTTTCGAGTTTCAGACCCAAAGTCCTCAAGTAAAGCTAAGTACCCCATTGTGGAAACTTTTTCTTGCTCCTTCCCGATGTCAGTAAAAGTTAATAATTGCATTACTTGTGGAAAGCAAATACCTCATAAAGATTTTCATTCGTACTGTATTCCTTGCCTAGGCCCTGACCATGACGTACCTTGCTGTCTGTTTTGTGCTTTATTTAATCAGCGCACTATCTGTCGTCGGTATATTTTCGCCTCTGAATATTTTGGTTCTCTGTTTAATTATCCAGAAATGTCGTTGGTTAGCCATCCGACTACAGGGATTCCGAAAAACCGCAAAGATAAAGACAGAGACAGGCCGCCGAGGTCCAAAACTGCCAACGACGCTTCTCCTAAGCCAGTCGCCAGTTTGCCGGTACTCATTGAGGTGCTTTCGCATCTCCTGATACCCGCTACTTCTGATTCGCAGGCCCCTACTGGGACCCATTCGGAGTCTATGCCACGAGATGCTTCAACTATGGAACTCGTGGATGTCTCTACCTTGGATGGGTTCGGAGCCGCTGTGCAGGCACCGGCTTCTGTGGGTGTATTCATGCCTACTGACTTGCGTATTAAACCGATGCAGTCTTCTTCTTCAAGGCCTAAAGCTCAAACCATGCCTAGAAAGCTGACGCCCAGACCACATGGTCAGGCCTCTATGCCTAAAAAACAAATGATAAGAATGGCTGAAGACCTTATTACTTTAATCAGGGGAATAATAGAATACAACCCACGACAACAGTTTAAGGAACAGCCAAAACCAGTGCAGTGAATATTGTCAGCAACCAGTGACCAATATTCCAATAATCCAAAAAAAATTCCACATAGATCGAATAGTCTTTTATTATATGATATTCCACAGAGTTTAGCGCTTTCATTTACACTGGACCTTCATCAGAACTCATTTAATAAAAAGCACAATACATTTAAATACCCTCCTGATCAACAATTAACAAATCACATGTCGTTTTCCACCAATAAAAATGTTTAAAAACCTATTTAAAATTCAGTTGTTTCAATTTTAGCACAGGGAATAGGGACAAAGTGTCATTTAGCCCTGGGTGGTGAGTTGCATTTAGAATAATTTGCCACTTAAGCATTTAGATTTGGCAAAATTTATCAACCACGCTCCCTTCTGCATCCTTCACCATCTTTTCTACTACCATAAATTTAAAACTATGGGAAGAATTCATGTAAATGTGTCTATATAAAGCATTACTTAACTTACAGTTCTTAATATCATAAGAATGCTCATACATACAATCACGCAACCTTCTCTTCTGCATCTACCTCTATAGCCTTTCTCAGAGGTGTCCCTACCAGGGACATCCTAGAAGCTGGTACCTGGAGTTCTGTACATACTTTCACCAAGCGTTACCATCTGCCAATTTTCTATAAATCCAGAGTTGGCTTTGCCACTGCAGTCTTGCAGGGCCTTATAGCTGGTCCTAATGCTTTCTAAATTCCTCCATCCATTCTTAGCTTTGGGAATCTACCCAAATGTGATGACTGCAACAGTGAAACACGAAGAACATAGTACAGTTGTGTACACTTATCATAAATATAGATGTTCGAGTGTATTCACTTTTGCAGTCCTGGTTACCCTCCCTGCAGCCCCCTTACTTCTTTTGGCTATAACTCTACTCTCCTTTACTATGCTCAAAAGCTTTTTGGTGTATTTGCTTTTTTGTTGGCGGTATAACCTTGTATAGTTATAGATTTAATTGCTTCCCATTGGGGGGCACCTGACATCTGGTGCAAGAAAAACTGATGTAATGGCATCGCTGCATGTTTTATATACCTGACGACCTGACGTCACGGAAGAAGGGACAGCAACCGACGCAGGACCCAAGACTTTGTTAATCAGGCCGACTGAGGGATAATGCAAGCAGATAACCCCAAATATGATGACTGCAACAGTGAATACACTCGAACATCTACATTTAAGGTAAGTGTACACAACTGTACTTTTCCATTTCTTCCTGTCCTCTGCATCTTCCTCTGTCACACCAGCCACCTGCATGTCCTCTCTCACCACATCCATAAACCTTATCTTAGGCCTTCCTCTGTTCCTGTTACCTAGCAGCTTCATCCTTAGCATATTTTTCCCAGTATACTTTGCATCCCTCCTCAGCACATGTTCAAACCAACGTAATCTTGCCTCTCTGGCTTTGTCTCCAAACCTTCCAACCTGGGCTGACCCTCTAATATACTCTAATCCTGTCCACCCTCGTCACACCCAGTGCAAATCTTAACATCGTTAACTCTGCCACATCCAACTCTGACTCCTGCCGTTTTGTCAATCTGAATCTGAACTGAATCTGTCGGCCAGTGTACTGGCAATATCTGTTGGCTCAGTATAGGTGGTACCATTGTGCAGTAGCTCAGAGCAAATCTGGATTTTGCCATGGAGATTCTTTATGTAACTATAGAAGGCCTTGTGGTTGTACTAGCTACTGGAATTCTGTTTTCATAGCTAGCTTTAGAGGATTTGATGAGGGATTTCAACTTTTTGTTGAGGCTGATGAGGGACTTTTTCCAGTCTTGGGACTTCACCTTATTCCACATCAGTTTCCTCCTTCTGTTGTAGAGTTTGTTTATGGCAGGGGACCACCAGATTGGCTTCCTGTTTTTGGAGGAGAGCATCTTGGTTCTATTGGGTATGGCGAGATCCAGGCATTTGTGTATGTGTTCGTACAGTGCATTCGTATATTATTCTGCAGTCATACAACTATTCTGCATTTGTATGGGTGCCGTGAAGTTTGCCACCTCTGTTTTTAGGAGCCCAAAGTTAGCTTTGGAGACGTTTTTCATGGTGGTTACCTTTGCGGGGGGTGGGGGTGGGGGGTGGTAGGATTGTGGATTTCCAAGGTGATTAGTTTGTGGTCTGATTTAACCAGGGAGGAGCTGACTATTGGTGTAAAGCAACGGTCGCCCATGTTAGTAATGACCAGGTCAAGGATGTTGCTGCCTCTAGTGGGGGTAAGAACGAGCTGGTCCAGGGTATTGGAATTAATGAACTCCAGGAAACATTGGGCAAGTGTATTGGTTCATGAGTAGTTTTCCCAGTTAATGTGGAGGGATAGTTGAAGAGTCACCTAGTAAGAGAGTGTTAGGTTGAACCCTAATATTATCCAGGGTGCTTAGGAACGTGGAGTGTGAGTCTTGGGACATGGTTGGGGACCTATAGCAGGCAATAACCTGAATTTCTGTCTTACCCAATGTTAGCTGCACCTGAAGTATCTCTTATGCATTATGTTGGGCAACCAGTCTGGAGGTGTGCGCAACCTTTATGAATATGGAAACACTACTGCCTTTGGAACTTCCTTCCAAGTTCTGGGGCTGAAAGGTGTGGAATGAGTTATAGCCTGGTAGTGCAAGGTTGCTTTCTGCTGACTTGAACCAGGTCTCTGTTACACCGCAAATGTCAATGTTCTCCATTTTATTGAGTGCTTCGAGCAAGTACATGTTGAGATTTAGACTTCTAGAGTTGAGCAGCATGACCCTCAGATTGCATTTGTTTGTAGCTGTTATAGTGGTAATTTAGTCTTTGGAACACCACCTAAAAAAGGCACTATAGGGGTGGCAAGAGCCTTAGCCAGTATCTTGAAGTCCGGGGTGACAGATGCAGCTCATCTCTGGCAAAGCATCGAAGTCTGTTAGTTATGTCATCCCAGGGAGTCAGATACTGGATCCCCTTAGAATGACACCAGAAACTTAGCCAATTATTGAAATCAGTTATTTCTGCTTGTACTGTGGTATCATTCTGGGCAATGGTAGGATGCTGCTCAAGGCTGGGGTCATACCCGCCTAGGCTACATAATCCGAGAGCTCCTTCCTGTCTCTTTTCATGCAGTCCAGGGAGGTACATCTCAGATCATTCACGCCCACATGTACAATGACAGAGTCATATTTGTACCTGTTATTGAGGGACCTGAGTGAGTGCATTATATGATGGATCCTGGCACCTGACAGGCAACTGACTGATGTTCTTCGTGTTTCACTGTTGCAGTCATTACACTTGTGTTATACTGCTGGCAGGCTACCCTCAGTCGGCCTGAATTCCAAAGTCTAGGTCTGGCATCGGTTGCTGTCACCTCTTCCCTGACGTCAGTGCGCCAGGGGTATAAAAGATGCAGCCGACGCCATTTTCTTCAGTCTTTCTTGCCACGTGGTGCCCAAAGCATAAGCAGTTCACAAGTGCCAGTCGGCTGACTCCTGAGATTTTTCAAATGCATCCGAAGTCTTCATTAAAAGCTAAGTACCCCATTGGGGAAACTTTTTTCTTGCTCCAGACCGATGTCAGAAAATGTTAATAATTGTATTTCTTGTGGGAAGCAAAATACCTCATAAGGACTTACATTCTTGCTGTATTCCTTGCCTAGGCCCTGATCACGACGTTGCTAGTTGTCGGTTTTGTGCTAGATTTAACCAACACACTGTTAAGAGTCAGTACGATTTTGCATTACACTATTTTGGCAGAAGATTTAATTATATGATGTCAGATAGCCATCCGACTACCAGAATTCACAAGAAACGCAAAGAAAAAGACAGGCATCCGAGGTCCAAAACCGATGACGAGGCTTCCTCTAAGCCAGTCGCCGGTTCTCAGTGAGGCGCCTTCGCAGCCGCTGACACCCATTACTTTAGGCCTGCAGACCGCTACCGACTTCCACGTGGAGTCTCCTAGGCCGCTGGAAGCTCAGGGTATTGGACCTTCGGAGACTATTCCCTCAGATGGTTCCGGAGCCGCTGAGCAGGCATCGGCTTTTGAGGGTGCTTTCAGACCAACTCAGTTATACATTAAAACAACTTCAACTTCAAAAGCAAAGACTAAAGCACCCTTAAAGACAAAGAAACAAGTACAACAGCCTCATGGACAGGCCTCTATGCACAAAAAACAGATGCTCAAAATGGCCGAAGACTTAATTACTTTGATCATGGGTTCCCATCCCCCACCTGAAAAAAGGCCTAGGCAAGAGACAGAATATGAATCTTCAGATCAGGTTTCCATTTCATCTGATTCCTCTTCTGATCAGGAATACTCTCTTCCTCCCTATGAGGACTCTGATGCTGAAGAATCTATCCCTTCACCCTCTCCTCCTGAGGATTACTCTTTTGGGGAAACCTTGCATACCATGAGGGAGCATTTCCACTGGGAGAGCCAAGATTTTTCAGAATCTAAGAAAAGGCTCAGAGACTTCCTTTTACTACCACAACACCGGCCCCTAGCTATTCCACCTGTGTTAGTCATTGTAGATGATGTATTTTCAGAGTCCAGTTTGACCCCTGACTCCTTACCTCCAGCTCCTGTTAAGCCGGACAGGTACTACAAGGTTCCTGACTCTCATAAATTCCTTTTCAAAAACCCTGCTGCTGACCCAGAAACTATCTCTGAGTCCCAAAGGGGTCAAGGCTTCCGCTGCAAAAAAACCTACCCCCTCTGACAGGGATTCTAGGGCATTGGACAGATGGGGAAAAAAGATTTACACTTCCGCTACCTTGGCTATAAGGGCTTTAAATTGTCAGTTTCATATGCTCAAATATCAGCAATATATTATGTCGCTGCTTAAACAGAAAATGTTGACAAATTCTGAATGTGCAGAAAACAAAGAAATGCAGGATTTATTGCATGCAGCTGAACAAGTTGGAAAGCATACTTTGCAGTGTGGTTTTGATTCTTTGGAGGCCTCCTGCAGAGCCGCTGTTACGGGTTCTGTCATCAGGAGGCATGCTTGGTTAAAGGAACAAAGTCTGCCTGATCATGTCAAAGCAAAATTATTATAGGTGCATAGATTCATAGGTTCATAGATTAGTACTAGGCTAACTGCCCTTGTGAGTCATTTTAAGCCTAGCCAGTTATCCCTTGTGAGACTCAAACCCTGCACCTTGTGTTTATAAGGCAAACACCTTAACCATTAGGCCAACCTCCCAACCCTTTAGATGCCCCATTACAGCATGATACTTTGTTTGGTGTTAAAGCAGAAGAGGTGTTAAAGAAAATGGAGGACAAAGCTAAATCTATGCAAACGGTTAAGGATTTCTTACAGGTTCAGCCTCCAAGATTTAGCAGACAGTGGCCTACAAAAAATTGGTCCTTTCCAGGGGCAGGTACAGGTGCCCAAGAGGCAGATCCCAGCCCCAAGGTTCGTACAGGTATAAGCAATGGGGTGCTTCTACCTCCAAAAGTGGAGAAGACAAATCACAGCCATACAGAAAACAGTCCCATTGACTTCCCCCTGTCTTCTGGCAGCACCTTTAGGGGGAAAACTAGCACTTATTTTTCAAAACTGGCACATAATAACCCAGGACAAATGGGTCCTAGACATAGTGTCACAAGGCTGCAAGTTTCACTTCCATACCCTGCCAAGGACAAACTGTTGGCCAGACCTGCCAAAACATCAATGGGCAGAGGCACAAAAGCAAATCTCATCCCTCATGGACATGAGGGCCATTCAGCAAGTACCAGAGCAAGAGCAGGGACAAGGATTTTATTCAAGACTGTTTTTGGTACCAAGAAAGGATAAGACCTGGAGACCAATACTGGACCTATCTATTCTAAACACATTTCTGGATATACCAAAATTCAAAATGTTGACTCTACAGCAGCTTCTGCCCATGCTGGGCAAGAAGGCTTTGCTTGTGACTTTAGACCTAAAAGAGGCATACCTGCATGTCCCAATCAGACAAACATGCAGAAGATACCTCAGATTCAAAGCTGGCTCAATGCACTACCAATTCTCTGCACTTCCCTTTGGCTTATCTACTGCGCCCAGGGTCTTCACAAAGTGCCTGGCACCAGTAATTGCATTCTGCAGACAAAGAGGAATACAAATATATCCTTACTTTGGACAACTGCCTCATTCAAGCAGAGAGCAAGGACATTCTGCTACAGCATCTGGCATTTGTAAAGAGATTTCTAACAGGCCTAGGGTACACAGTCAACGAAAAGAAATAAAAACTAGTACCCTCTCAAGAGATAATATTCCTGGGTGCAAGCTTAAATACAACTGCCTAGATGGCTTATTTCACGCCAGATAAACAAAGGCAACTGACTACCTATTTCAACATGTTGGCAGCAAAGGCCCAGTTATCTGCAAGAAAAATTCTGCAGGCTTTGGGCTTCATGGCGTCCTGCATTCTACTAATTCCATATGCGAGACTGCATATGAGGAAACTTCAATGGTACCTAAAAAGTGTTTGGACTCAACATTGCCACAGCCTGGAAACAATAATTACCCTCATTCCCTGCCTGCAACAGGAGTTTCGTTGGTGGGTGAAGGCATGTCACCAGAACAAGGGACAGCCATTCACTTTACCCCCAGCCAGGCAGACACTAACAACGGATGCATCAGATTATGCCTGGGGGGCCCACATGGCAGGAGGGTGTATTCAAGGCACAAGGTCCGCAAACCAAATACATCTACATATCAATCAAAAAGAGATGCTAGCTGTTCAGAATGCCCTGACAGCCTTCAAGGACCTACTTCATCTGGGACAACTACTGATAAAGACAGACAACACCATGGTCATGTGGTATATAAACAAGCAGGGAGGCACTCATTCTTACCCCCTTTGCAGACTAGCCATGACTTTGTGAGACACAGCATTGACTTACCAAGTACATCTGCAGGCACAATTTCTGCCAGGAAAGATAAATACTCTGGCAGACGAACTAAGCAAGAAACCTCATGGATCCCCACGAGTGGAAATTGGATCCACAAGTCTTCAGCATGATAACAAGGAAATGGGGATGCCCGGATATAGATCTATTTGCCTCTCCTCACAACTACCAACTAAAAAGATTCTGCACAAGGGCTTAACACAGACAAGCATGGAAAGTGGACGCCCTGTCTTTCAGCTGGAAAAGCTTATCAGTATATGCCTTTTCTCCACTGCCTCTCCTCCCCAAGGTACTCCTAAAGGTCAGACAAGAGAAGCCAAAGATGATACTGATTGCCCCAGACTGGCCTTGCCAGCACTGGTACCCAATCCTAAGAAACTTGTCTCAGTGCCCGGCTTGGACCTTGCCTCAAATACCTCATCTACTATCCTAACAAAACAATCAGATCCTGCACAGCCAACTAAAGACCTTAAATCTGGCAGCATGGCGGATAATGTAGTGATACAAAACGCGCCTCTCACTAAAGCTGTAATGGATGTTATTTTGGAGGCCAGAAGGCCTAGTACCAGAAAATCTTACACTGGAAAATGGAAGAGATTCTGTGCTTGGAACCAGGCACAAGGAATCGACACAGCTGTACCAAATATTCCTCAGATTTTGCAATACTTAACTGAGATGCTGGACAAAGGCCTATCCTTTTCATCAATTAAAATTCATACCTCTGCCATTTTGGCTCATTACAATACAGAGCCACCACTTTTTTCTCATCCCTTGTTAAGGCAGTACCTCAGACTCAGAGGAGCCAAAAACTTAAGGCCTCCTAGGAGATCACCAGTACCTGCATTGGACCTCAATTATGTTTTGGAAAAACTCACCCTGCCTCCTTTTGAGCCAGCCGCTACAGCTGATTTAAAGATGTTCATCATGTTACACTGCTGCAGTCATTACACTTGGGTCCGGTGTCAGTTGCTGTCGCTTCTTCCCTGACGTCAGAGCGCCAGGGGTATATAAGATGCATCCGACGCCATTTTCTTCAGTCTTTCTTGCCGCGCAGTGCCAGAAGCAGTTCGCAAGTGCCGGTTGGCCGACTCCTGAGATTTTCGAAGTCATATTTCAGATCCGAAGTCTTCAATAAAGCTAAGTACCCCGTTGGGGAAACTTTTTTTTATTGCCTCAGACCAATGTCAGAAAAAGTTAATAATTGTATTTCTTGTGGGAAGCAAATACCTCATAAGGACTTCCACTCTTACTGTATTCCATGCCTAAGCTCTGATCACAACGTCACTAGTTGTCGGTTTTGTGCTAGATTTAACAAACACACTATAAAAAGACGTTTTGATTTTGCTTTGCACTACTTTGGCCGAAGGTTCAATTATACTATGCCGTCGGATCAACCGGCGACCTCAATACCGAAAAAACACAAAGACAAGGATAAAGACAGGCATCCGAGGTCCAAAACCGACGACGAAACCTCTTCTAGGCCAGTCGCCATTTCTCAGTGAGGCGCTTTCGCAGCCCCTGACACCCGCTACCTCAGAGCCACAGGCTGCTTCCGACTCCCACGTGGAGACAACTAGGCCTCTGGAAACTCACGGTATTGGTCCTACAGAAACTAATCCCTCAGATGGGTCTGGAGCCGCTGAGCAGGCATCGGCTTCTGAGGGTGTTTTCAGACCTTCACAACTTACCATTAAAACAACAGCCAAGACAAAGGTACCATTAAAGACAAAGAAACAAGTACAGTATTCTCCTGGACAGTCCTCCATGCCTAAGAAACAGATGCTTAAAATGGCCGAAGACCTCATTACTCTAATCAGGGGTTCTCATCCCCCTCCTGAGAAAAGGCCTAGGCAGGATACAGACTATGATTCCTCTGATCAGGTTTCCATTTCCTCTGATTCCTCTTCAGACCAGGGATACTCTCTACCCCCCTATGAGGACTCTGATGCTGAAGAATCTATCCTGTTCAACCTCTCCTCCTGAGGATTATTCTTTTGGGGAAACTTTACATACCATGAGGGAGCATTTCCATTGGGAAAGTCAGGATTACTCAGAATCCAAGAAAAGGCTCAGGGATTTCCTTTTATTGCCTCAGCACAGGCCCCTGGCTATTCCGCCTGTGCTAGATATTGTGGATGATGTGTTCTCTGAATCCAGCTTATCTCCTGATTCTTCGCCCCCTGCTCTAGCCAAGCCAGATAGGTATTATAGAGTCCCTGACTCTCACAAGTTTCTTTACAAAAACCCTTCTGCTGATCCAGAAACTATTTCCCAGGGTCCAAAAGGGGTTAAGGCTTCCATTGCAAAAAATCCAGTACCGTCTGACAGAGATTCCAGAGCTTTGGATAGATGGGGGAAGAAAGTATACACTTCTGCAACTTTAGCAGTAAGAGCTTTAAATTGCCAGTTTCACATGCTTAAGTACCAACAATACTTAATGGCTCAGTTAAAACAGAAAATGCTTACAAGCTCAGAAGCTCCTGATTGTAAAGAAATGCATGATTTATTGCATGCAGTTGAACAGGTGGGAAAACATACTCTGCAATGTGGTTTTGATTCTTTAGAGGCCTCTTGTAGAGCCGCAGTTACAGGTTCTGTGATTCGAAGACATGCTTGGTTAAAAAGAGCAGAGTTTACCTGATCATGTTAAGACAAAATTATTGGATACTCCTTTACAGCATGATACCTTGTTTGTTGTTAAGGCAGAAGAGGTGTTAAAGAAAATGGAGGATAAAGCTAAATCTATGCAAACAGTCAAGGATTTCTTACAGGTACAGCCACCTCGGTTTAGCAGAAATTGGCCAACAAAGAATTGGTCCTTTCCAGTGTCAGACAGGCCACAGAGAGGCAGATACAGATGCCCAAGAGGCAGATCTCAACCCCAAGGCTCAAACAGTGAACGACAGTGGGGCACCTCAACCCCAAAAGGAGGTGAGGACAAGTCTCAACCTTACAGGAAACGGTCACAATGACTTTCCCCTTCGTACGCCAAGCACGTCCCTTTTGGAAGCCCCCTTAGGGGAAAAGCTAGCACTTTTTTCCCAAAACTGGCAAACAATCACCCAAGACAAATGGGTTCTGAATATTGTGTCTCAAGATTACAGGTTCCACTTTCATACTTTACCAAGGCTAAAAGGAATGCCAGACCTGCCACAAAATCAATGGGCAGAGGCACAAAAACAAATTTCAGCCCTCATGGACATGAGAGCTATTCAGAAATTACCACAACAGGAACAAGGACAAGGATTTTACTCAAGACTCTTTCTGGTCCCCAGAAAGGACAAGGCCTGGAGGCGCATACTAGACGTTTCAATTCTGAATATTTACCTGGATATTCCAAAATTCAAAATGTTGACATTACAGCAGCGTCTACCCATGCTGGGCAAGAAGGCTTGGCTTGTTACTCTGGACCTCAAAGAGGCATATCTGCATGTCCCTATCAGACAAAATTGCAGAAGATACCTCAGATTCAAAGCTGGTACAATGCACTACCAATTCTCTGCACTGCCCTTTGGCTTATCTACTGTGCCCAGGGTCTTCACAAAGTGCCTGGCACCAGTAATTGCATTTTGCAGACAAAAAGGAATTCAAATATATCCATACCTGGACGACTGCCTCATTCAAGCAGAGACAAAGGACATTCTTCTACGGCATCTGGCGTTTGTAAAAAGGTTGCTAATTTCTCTAGGGTACACAGTAAACAAAAAGAAGTCAAAACTAGTGCCCTCGCAACAGATTATATTCCTGGGTGCCAGCTTACATACAACGGCCCAGATGGCTTACCTCACACCAGACAAACAAGTTCAGCTAACTCAGTATTTTCAATTACTGGCAAAAAAGTCCCATCTCCCTGCAAGAAAAATTCTGCAGGCCCTGTGATTCATGGCATTCTGCATACTACTCATACCATATGCCAGACTGCATATGAGGAAATTACAGTGGTACCTAAAAAGTGTTTGGAGTCAAAGCTCTCACAGTTTAGAAGCAGTAATACCAGTGATTCCCTGCCTACAACAGGAGTTTTGATGGTGGGCACAGGCATGTCACCTAAACAAGGGTCAGCCTTTTACCCAACCCACAGCCATGCTTAGGATTATGCCTGGGGAGCACACATGGCAGGAAAATGCATACAGGGCAAGTGGGCCACAGACCAGATGCATCTTCACATCAATCAAAAAGAGATGTTGGCTGTTCAGAATGCCCTAACAACTTTCAAGGACCTTCTGCATCCAGGACAATTATTACTAAAGACAGACAACACCACAGTAAGCATGGAAAGTGGATGCTCTTTTGTTCAGCTGGAAAAACTTAAAAGTTTATGCCTTCCCGCCACTGCCTCTCCTTTCAAAGGTACTCCTAAAAGCCAGACAAGAAAAACCACAGATGATCCTGATTGCTCCAGACTGGCCACGCCAGCACTGGTACCCTATCTTAAGGAACTTGGCTCAAGGCCCACCATGGATTTTGCCTCAAATTCCACACCTTCTGACTCAACAAAACAATCAGATCCTGCACGGTCAGCTCAAAACCCTAAACCTGGCTGCATGGCAGATACATTAGTCAAACAGGCAACACCTCTCTCTAAAGCTGTTATGGATGTCATTTTGGAGGCCAGGAGGCCTAGCACCAGGAAAGTTTACTCAGAAAAATGGAAGAGATTCTGCACCTGGAACCAGGCTCAAAGCCTTGACCCTCTTGTTCCAAACATTCCTCAGATTTTACAATACTTAACTGAGATGCTGGACAGAGGCCTATCCTTCTCATCAATTAAGATCCACGCCTCTGCCATTTCAGCACATTACAACATGGATCCTCCTTTATTCTCTCATCCCTTGCTAAAGCAGTACCTCAGAGGGGCTAAAAACATAAGACTGCCCTGGAGAGCACCAACACCAACTTGGGACCTCAATTTTGTTTTGGAAAAACTGACCCTACCACCTTTTGAGCCAGCCAATGCAGCCGATCAAAAATTTTTATCATGGAAAACAGCTCTGCTCCTGGCAGTAACTTCAGCACGAAGAGTCTCAGAACTACAGGCATTAATGGCAGTGGAACCTTTTATAATTTTTCATCAGGACAGGGTATCTTTAAGGACAAACCCTACCTTTATGCCAAAGGTGGTATCTAGTGTGGCTCTTAACCAAACCATCCATTTGCCAACTTTTTATCCAAACCCCCAGAACAAAGGGGAGAAACTTCTGCATTCTTTGGACATACACAGGCAGTTACTCTTCTACTTGGACAAAACAAAGGCTTTCAGGAAAACTGAGCAACTGTTTGTAGCATATGCTGCAGAATCACAGGGCAAGGCTATCTCAAAGCAGACTATATCCAAATGGATAGGACACTGTATTCGATACTGCTACACACAGCATGGAAAATCAATCCCAAATAACATTAGGCCCCATTCCACCAGGACAACAGCCTTTCGCAGAGGAGTACCTACCAAGGAAATTTTGGAGGCTGCAACTTGGAGTTCAGTGCACACCTTTACCAAGCATTACCACCTGCCTCTTTACTTTAAATCCAGAGCAGGATTTGCCATTGCAGTTCTGCAGAGCCTCATAGCCAATCCTAACTCTTTATAGACCAGCCACCTAACCTCAGCTTTAGGATTCTACCCAAGTGTAATGACTGCAGCAGTGTAACACGATGAACATAGTACAGTTTTGTACCTACCATAAATGTAGATGTTCGAGTGTTCACACTGCTGCAGTCCAGGTTACCCTCCCTCCATCGCCTCTGAACTAGCTAGACTTATCTATACCTTTCTATCCTATACAACCCTTGGGGTGTATTTGCTGGTAACTGAAGGTATTGTTTTTATTGTATATTTTTGATTAGCAATATGTATTGCCTACCTATTTGGGGGCACCTGACATCTGGGGCAAGAAAAACTGAAGAAAATGGTGTCTGATGCATCTTGTATACCCCTGGCGCTCTGACATCAGGGAAGAAGTGACAGCAACTGACGCCGGACCAAGACTTTGGAATTCGGGCCGACTGCGGGACCGCCTGACGGCAGGATAACCCAAGTGTAATGACTGCAGCAGTGTGAACACTCGAACATCTACATTTATGGTAGGTACAAATCTGTACTTTTTTATATTGGAAAACAGCTCTGCTCCTAGCAATAACCTCTGCAAGACAAGTCTCAGAGCTACAGGCACTCATGGCTGTGGAACCTTTTATCAGTTTTTATCCAGACAGGGTTTCTCTGAGGACAAACCCGACATTTATGCCTAAGGTAGTGTCCAGTGTGGCCCTTAGCCAAACTATTCACCTGCCTACTTTTTATCCAAACCCACAGAATAAGGTGGAAAGAATTTTACATTCTTTGGACATATACAGACAGCTACACTTCTACTTGAACAGAGCCAAAGCTTTCAGAAAGACAGAGCAACTACTAGTGGCATATGCTGCAGGATCACAAGGAAAGGCTATCTCAAAGCAGACTATTTCCAAGTGGATAGGCCACTGCATTTGTTTCTGCTATTCACAACATGGCAAGCCAGTGCCTAAGGGCATTAGGCCACATTTAACCAGAGCAACAACCTTCCTCAGGGGAGTACCAACCAAAGACGTTTTAGAGGCTGCTACCTGGAGTTCAGTGCACACCTTTACAAAGCACTATAATTTACCACTCTACTCTAAATCCTGGGCAGGTTTTGCCACTGCAATTCTGCAGGGCCTCATAGCCGCTCCTAATGCTATTTAGCTCCAGCCTCCCAACCTTAGCTTTGGGATTCAACCCAAGTGTAATGACTGCAACAGTGAAACACGAAGAACATAGTACAGTTGTGTACCTACCATAAATGTAGATGTTCGAGTGTATTCACTGTTGCAGACCAGGTTACCCACCCACCATCCCCCATATCTTTGCTGTATCTTATCTGCTCTTCTCTAACCTATACAACCTATGTGGTGTATTTGCTTGTAGGTGAAGGTATTATATATTTTGGTGCATGCATGTTTTATTGGCATATTTTTAGCCTTCCCTTTTGGGGGCACCTGACATCTGGCGCAAGAAAAACTGAAGAAAATGGCACCGGCTGCATCTTTTATATCCCTGGCGCACTGACGTCAGGGAAGAGGCGACAGCAACCGATGCCAGACCTAGACTTTGGAATTCAGGCTGACTGAGGATAGCCTGCCAGCAGGATAACCCAGGTGTAATGACTGCAACAGTGAATACACTCTAACATCTACATTTATGGTAAGTGTACACAACTGTACTTTACTTTCGCCTTATTCAACCTAGTGAGTGGGACATTAGTGTGCCTCACTGTCAAGTCACCTATGTGTTGGGTGTGCTGTTTTGCCTTAGGGACTTTGTTTGAGTGGCACACTGTTTAGGAGAGTTATGTGTCTTGTGATTAGTGTTGTGTTGTGGTGGTCAAGTGCGTTTCTGCTACTTGAGTAGATTTTTATTGAGAGCCTTTGTGAAGGTGGGTGTGTGATTTGTTTTTTTATGTGAAGGCGATGCTGGGCTGTGTTCTGGAGGGCTATGTGTTCCATGTGGTGTGGTGCAAGTGTTTGTTGCCCTTCTCCTCTTGACCAGCTGTTCTGGTCTTGAATGTAGAGTGCGTGGCTTCCAAATTGGATATATAAGTGCATGTCTCACAAGTCTGAGTGTTTGGAGGTAAGAGGAGAGGGTTGTCTGTGTACATGAGGGAGTTGCTACATTGGCTCAGGATGTCCAAGTTCACCAGGTTAATAGGAGAAAGCAGAGGGAACTGACCCGTAGACATGCCTGGAGGGGTGGGCTTTGATAATAAGTACTGGATCTGTTTCCTTGTAGAACGTTTAGTGCTGGTAGCACTTTTGTGTGCTACAATAATTGCTACAAGAAGTCTGGTAAAGTGCTAAACTAATAAGCTAGTATAAGTGCAGGAGAGGAGAGAACTCGTAGATCTAAAGAACAAATTGAAGAGTAGACTTTGGCACCACTGAGGAGCTTACAAACAGTCTTGGATACAGCAAGTCTGTATCTGTACTAGACTAATTACAGGAAAGGGGGGGAACAAGCACAAACATGGGCTTTTAAACCAGAAAGTTGAAAGAGATGGAAAAAAACTGCCAATAAACCATAATTTCTGGGCCAGAAACCACCCCTCTTGTGGTAGATAGGCTGCCTAGTTCTTACCACTCCCACTGATAAGCTAGAAGGCTTCCCTCCAACACAGAAAGGCTTGGGGGGCTCAGGAGCTTACAAACAGTCCTGGATACAGCAAATTTGTATCTGGACTAGACTAGTTATGGGAAAGGAGGGAAACAAGTGCAAATTTGGGTCTTTAAATCAGAAAGTTGAGAGAGATGGAAAAACTGCCCAAACGGCCAACAACTACAATTTCTGGGCCAGAAACCACTCCTTATGTATGAGACAGGCTACCTAGTGCTTACCACTTCCACTGATAATCTAGAAGGCTTCCCTCCAACACAGAAAGGCTTGGGGGGGGGGGGCTCAGGTGCTTACAGACTGTCCTAGATAGAGCAAGTCTGTATCTGGACTAGACTAGTCACAGGAAAGGCAGGAAACAAGCTTAGAATTTTTTTTTTTTTTTTTTTATAGTAAAGTGGCAAAGGAGAAAGCAGGAACAGTAGATAATTCAAGGTTTAAGAACCTAAGTTGGTTGGCCTTCTCAGATGTTCTCTCTGTATTAGGTAGAATGAGCTAATGGCACTAGACTGGGAGGAGTGTCCCAGATCAAATTTACAGTATGGGCGGGCAACTGCAAAGCCACCAAGTATAAGAATAAGACACCAATAGGGAGTGCGGGTGAGAAACTTATTACAGCTGCTAGCTGTAGCCACTAAATGAAAGTTTTAAACAGATAAAGGAACAACGAGACTCTAGAGAATGTTTTTAACTGCAAACAAATCAGTTATATGATACTTGACTAGAACAAAGAAACATCTTAAAAAAGCAC